>NC_091334.1:24943172-25198172 GCF_038502225.1 Cherax quadricarinatus | reverse complement strand
CATAACTACCACTACCACAACTACCACCACAACTACCACTACCACAACTACCACCACAACTACCACTACCACAACTACCACTACCACAACTACCACCACAACTACCACTACCACAACTACCACTCCCACAACTACCCACCACAACTACCACTACCACAACTACCACCACAACTACCACTACCACAACTACCACTCCCACAACTGCCACCACAACTACCACTACCACAACTACCACCACAACTACCACTACCACAACTACCACTACCACAACTACCACCACAACTACCACTACCACAACTACCACTACCACAACTACCACTACCACAACTACCACTACCACAACTACCACCACAACTACCACCACAACTACCACTACCACAACTACCACTACCACAACTACCACTACCACAACTACCACCACAACTACCACCACAACTACCACCACAACTACCACTACCACAACTACCACCACAACAACCACTACCACAACTACCACTCCCACAACTGCCACCACAACTACCACTACCACAACTACCACCACAACTACCACTACCATAACTACCAATACCACAACTACCACCACAACTACCACTACCACAACTACCACCACAACTACCACTACCACAACTACCACTACCACAACTACCACCACAACTACCACTACCACAACTACCACTCCCACAACTGCCACCACAACTACCACTACCACAACTAGCACCACAACTACCACTCCCACAACTACCACTCCCACAACTGCCACCACAACTACCACTACCACAACTACCACCACAACTACCACTACCACAACTACCACTACCACAACTACCACCACAACTACCACTACCACAACTACCACTACCACAACTACCACTACCACAACTACCACTACCACAACTACCACCACAACTACCACCACAACTACCACTACCACAACTACCACTACCACAACTACCACTACCACAACTACCACCACAACTACCACCACAACTACCACCACAACTACCACTACCACAACTACCACCACAACTACCACTACCACAACTACCACTCCCACAACTGCCACCACAACTACCACTACCACAACTACCACCACAACTACCACTACCATAGCTACCACCACAACTACCACTACCATAACTACCACCACAACTACCACTACCACAACTACCACCACAACTACCACTACCACAACTACCACCACAACTACCACTACCACAACTACCACCACAACTACCACTACCACAACTACCACTACCACAACTACCACTACCACAACTACCACAGCTACCAGCACAGCTACCACCACCACCACAACTACCACCACCACCACAACTACCACAGCTACCAGCACAACTACCACCACAACTACCACTCCCACAACTACCACTCTCACAACTACCACTCCCACAACTGCCACCACAACTACCACTACCACAACTACCACCACAACTACCACTACCACAACTACCACTACCACAACTACCACCACAACTACCACTCCCACAACTACCACTCTCACAACTACCACTCCCACAACTACCACTACCACAACTACCACCACAACTACCACTACCACAACTACCACTACCACAACTACCACTACCACAACTACCACTACCACAACTACCACCACAACTACCACTACCACAACTGCCACTACCACAACTACCACTACCACAACTACCACTACCACAACTACCACCACAACTACCACTACCACTACTACCACTACCACAACTACCACCACTACTACCATCACTGGGTTCAGTGTCCGACAGTGAAAGTGATGCAGCCCCCGGTGTCTTACACAGCCTATATTTCACTGTCTGGGTGATTGTTACAATCACCTCTCAACACTCTGTATCTTCCTGTATACACAATCATTGTATCTTCCTGTATATTCCACCACTGTATCTCCCTAAATATACAATAACTGTATCTCCCTGAATATACAATCACTCTATCTCCCTGAATATACAATCACTCTATCTCCCTGAATATACAATCACTGTATCCCCCTGTATATACAATCACTGTATCACCGTGTATATACAATCAATATATCTCCCTGTGTATACAATCACTGTATCTCCCTGTATATACAATTATTGCATCTCTCTGAATATACAATCCCTGTATCTCCTTGTATATACAAACACTTTATCTCCCTGTGTATACAATCCTACATCTCCCTGTATATACAGTAACTCTATCTCCCTGTATATATAATCACTCTATCTCCCTGTGTACACAATCACTGTATTTCCCTGTATATACAATCACTCCATCTCCCGGTTTATACAATCACTGTATCTCCCTGAACATACAATCACCGTATCTCTCTGTATATACAATCACTGTATCTACATGTATATACAATCACTGTATCTACATGTATATACAATCACTGTATCTCCCTATATATAAAATCACTGTATCTCCCTGTATATACAATCACTGTATCTCCCTGTATATACAATCACTGTATCTCCTTGTATATACAATCACTGTATCTCCCTGCATACACAATCACTGTATCTCCCTGTATATACAATCACTGTATCTCCCTGTATATACAATCATTGTATCTCCCTGTATATACAATCACTGTATCTCCTTGCATACACAATCACTGTATCTCCCTGTATATACAATCACTGTATCTCCCTGTATATACAATCACTGTATCTCCCTGTATATACAATCACTGTATATCTCTGTATATACAATCACTGTATCTCCTTGCATACACAATCACTGTATCTCCCTGTATATACAATCACTGTATCTCCTTGTATATACAATCACTGTATCTCCTTGCATACACAATCACTGTATCTCCCTGTATATACAATCACTGTATCTCTCTGTATATACAATCACTGTATCTCCCTGTATATACAGTCACTGTATCTCCCTGTATATACAATCACTGTATCTCCTTGTATATACAATCACTGTATCTCCTTGTATATACAATCACTGTATCTCCTTGTATATACAATCACTGTATCTCCCTGTATATACAATCACTGTATCTCCCTGTATACACAATCACTGTATCTCCCTGTATATACAATCACTGTATCTGCCTGTATATACAATCACTGTATCTCCTTGTATATACAATCACTGTATCTCCCTGTATATACAATCACTGTATCTCCCTGTATATACAATCACTGTATCTCCTTGTATATACAATCACTGTATCTCCCTGTATACACAATCACTGTATCTCCCTGTATATACAATCACTGTATCTCCTTGTATATACAATCACTGTATCTGCCTGTATATACAGTCACTGTATCTCCTTGTATATACAATCACTGTATCTGCCTGTATATACAGTCACTGTATCTCCCTGTATATACAATCACTGTATATGCCTGTATACACAATCACTGTATCTCCTTGTATATACAGTCACTGTATCTCCCTGTATATACACTCATTATTACATCTATGTATCTGTACAGAATACTGTACTTATCAGTATATATATACTGAGTCCACAAATATTACACCACCTTGGATCACTACTGTAGTGGAGGTACAGTCAGTGGCCTCCACACCACCTTGGATCACTACTGTAGTGGAGGTACAGTCAGTGGCCTCCACACCACCTTGGATCACTACTGTAGTGGAGGTACAGTCAGTGGCCTCCACACCACCTTGGATCACTACTGTAGTGGAGGTACAGTCAGTGGCCTCCACACCACCTTGGATCACTACTGTAGTGGAGGTACAGTCAGTGGCCTCCACACCACCTTGGATCTCTACTGTAGTGGAGGTACAGTCAGTGGCCTCCACACCACCTTGGATCACTACTGTAGTGGCGGTACAGTCAGTGGCCTCCACACCACCTTGGATCACTACTGTAGTGGAGGTACAGTCAGTGGCCTCCACACCACCTTGGATCACTACTGTAGTGGAGGTACAGTCAGTGGCCTCCACACCACCTTGGATCACTACTGTAGTGGAGGTACAGTCAGTGGCCTCCACACCACCTTGGATCACTACTGTAGTGGAGGTACAGTCAGTGGCCTCCACACCACCTTGGATCACTACTGTAGTGGAGGTACAGTCAGTGGCCTCCACACCACCTTGGATCACTACTGTAGTGGAGGTACAGTCAGTGGCCTCCACACCACCTTGGATCACTACTGTAGTGGAGGTACAGTCAGTGGCCTCCACATCACCTTGGATCACTACTGTAGTGGAGGTACAGTCAGTGGCCTCCACACCACCTTGGATCACTACTGTAGTGGAGGTACAGTCAGTGGCCTCCACACCACCTTGGATCACTACTGTAGTGGAGGTACAGTCAGTGGCCTCCACACCACCTTGGATCACTACTGTAGTGGAGGTACAGTCAGTGGCCTCCACACCACCTTGGATCTCTACTGTAGTGGAGGTACAGTCAGTGGCCTCCACACCACCTTGGATCACTACTGTAGTGGAGGTACAGTCAGTGGCCTCCACACCACCTTGGATCTCTACTGTAGTGGAGGTACAGTCAGTGGCCTCCACACCACCTTGGATCACTACTGTAGTGGAGGTACAGTCAGTGGCCTCCACACCACCTTGGATCTCTACTGTAGTGGAGGTACAGTCAGTGGCCTCCACACCACCTTGGATCACTACTGTAGTGGAGGTACAGTCAGTGGCCTCCACACCACCTTGGATCTCTACTGTAGTGGAGGTACAGTCAGTGGCCTCCACACCACCTTGGATCACTACTGTAGTGGAGGTACAGTCAGTGGCCTCCACACCACCTTGGATCTCTACTGTAGTGGAGGTACAGTCAGTGGCCTCCACACCACCTTGGATCTCTACTGTAGTGGAGGTACAGTCAGTGGCCTCCACACCACCTTGGATCACTACTGTAGTGGAGGTACAGTCATTGGCCTCCACACCACCTTGGATCACTACTGTAGTGGAGGTACAGTCAGTGGCCTCCACACCACCTTGGATCACTACTGTAGTGGCGGTACAGTCAGTGGCCTCCACACCACCTTGGATCACTACTGTAGTGGAGGTGCAGTCAGTGGCCTCCACACCACCTTGGATCACTACTGTAGTGGAGGTACAGTCAGTGGCCTCCACACCACCTTGGATCACTACTGTAGTGGAGGTACAGTCAGTGGCCTCCACACCACCTTGGATCACTACTGTAGTGGCGGTACAGTCAGTGGCCTCCACACCACCTTGGATCACTACTGTAGTGGAGGTGCAGTCAGTGGCCTCCACACCACCTTGGATCTCTACTGTAGTGGAGGTACAGTCAGTGGCCTCCACACCACCTTGGATCACTACTGTAGTGGAGGTACAGTCAGTGGCCTCCACACCACCTTGGATCACTACTGTAGTGGAGGTACAGTCAGTGGCCTCCACACCACCTTGGATCACTACTGTAGTGGCGGTACAGTCAGTGGCCTCCACACCACCTTGGATCACTACTGTAGTGGAGGTGCAGTCAGTGGCCTCCACACCACCTTGGATCACTACTGTAGTGGAGGTAGTCAGTGGCCTCCACACCACCTTGGATCACTACTGTAGTGGAGGTACAGTCAGTGGCCTCCACACCACCTTGGATCACTACTGTAGTGGCGGTACAGTCAGTGGCCTCCACACCACCTTGGATCACTACTGTAGTGGAGGTGCAGTCAGTGGCCTCCACACCACCTTGGATCTCTACTGTAGTGGAGGTACAGTCAGTGGCCTCCACACCACCTTGGATCACTACTGTAGTGGAGGTACAGTCAGTGGCCTCCACACCACCTTGGATCACTACTGTAGTGGAGGTACAGTCAGTGGCCTCCACACCACCTTGGATCACTACTGTAGTGGAGGTACAGTCAGTGGCCTCCACACCACCTTGGATCACTACTGTAGTGGAGGTACAGTCTGTGGCCTCCACACCACCTTGGATCACTACTGTAGTGGAGGTACAGTCAGTGGCCTCCACACCACCTTGGATCACTACTGTAGTGGAGGTACAGTCAGTGGCCTCCACACCACCTTGGATCACTACTGTAGTGGAGGTACAGTCAGTGGCCTCCACACCACCTTGGATCACTACTGTAGTGGCGGTACAGTCAGTGGCCTCCACACCACCTTGGATCACTACTGTAGTGGAGGTACAGTCAGTGGCCTCCACACCACCTTGGATCACTACTGTAGTGGAGGTACAGTCAGTGGCCTCCACACCACCTCGGATCACTACTGTAGTGGAGGTACAGTCAGTGGCCTCCACACCACCTTGGATCTCTACTGTAGTGGAGGTACAGTCAGTGGCCTCCACACCACCTTGGATCTCTACTGTAGTGGAGGTACAGTCAGTGGCCTCCACACCACCTTGGATCACTACTGTAGTGGAGGTACAGTCAGTGGCCTCCACACCACCTTGGATCACTACTGTAGTGGAGGTACAGTCAGTGGCCTCCACACCACCTTGGATCACTACTGTAGTGGAGGTACAGTCAGTGGCCTCCACACCACCTTGGATCACTACTGTAGTGGAGGTACAGTCAGTGGCCTCCACACCACCTTGGATCACTACTGTAGTGGAGGTGCAGTCAGTGGCCTCCACACCACCTTGGATCACTACTGTAGTGGAGGTACAGTCAGTGGCCTCCACACCACCTTGGATCACTACTGTAGTGGAGGTACAGTCAGTGGCCTCCACACCACCTTGGATCTCTACTGTAGTGGAGGTACAGTCAGTGGCCTCCACACCACCTTGGATCACTACTGTAGTGGAGGTACAGTCAGTGGCCTCCACACCACCTTGGATCACTACTGTAGTGGAGGTACAGTCAGTGGCCTCCACACCACCTTGGATCTCTACTGTAGTGGAGGTACAGTCAGTGGCCTCCACACCACCTTGGATCACTACTGTAGTGGAGGTACAGTCAGTGGCCTCCACACCACCTTGGATCTCTACTGTAGTGGAGGTACAGTCAGTGGCCTCCACACCACCTTGGATCACTACTGTAGTGGAGGTACAGTCAGTGGCCTCCACACCACCTTGGATCACTACTGTAGTGGAGGTACAGTCAGTGGCCTCCACACCACCTTGGATCTCTACTGTAGTGGAGGTACAGTCAGTGGCCTCCACACCACCTTGGATCACTACTGTAGTGGAGGTACAGTCAGTGGCCTCCACACCACCTTGGATCACTACTGTAGTGGAGGTACAGTCAGTGGCCTCCACACCACCTTGGATCTCTACTGTAGTGGAGGTACAGTCAGTGGCCTCCACACCACCTTGGATCACTACTGTAGTGGAGGTACAGTCAGTGGCCTCCACACCACCTTGGATCACTACTGTAGTGGAGGTACAGTCAGTGGCCTCCACACCACCTTGGATCACTACTGTAGTGGAGGTACAGTCAGTGGCCTCCACACCACCTTGGATATCTACTGTAGTGGAGGTACAGTCAGTGGCCTCCACACCACCTTGGATCACTACTGTAGTGGAGGTGCAGTCAGTGGCCTCCACACCACCTTGGATCTCTACTGTAGTGGAGGTACAGTCAGTGGCCTCCACACCACCTTGGATCACTACTGTAGTGGAGGTACAGTCAGTGGCCTCCACACCACCTTGGATCACTACTGTAGTGGAGGTACAGACAGTGGCCTCCACACCACCTTGGATCACTACTGTAGTGGAGGTACAGTCAGTGGCCTCCACACCACCTTGGATCACTACTGTAGTGGAGGTACAGTCAGTGGCCTCCACACCACCTTGGATCACTACTGTAGTGGAGGTACAGTCAGTGGCCTCCACACCACCTTGGATCACTACTGCAGTGGAGGTACAGTCAGTGGCCTCCACACCACCTTGGATCACTACTGTAGTGGAGGTACAGTCAGTGGCCTCCACACCACCTTGGATCACTACTGTAGTGGAGGTACAGTCAGTGGCCTCCACACCACCTTGGATCACTACTGTAGTGGAGGTACAGTCAGTGGCCTCCACACCACCTTGGATCACTACTGTAGTGGAGGTACAGTCAGTGGCCTCCACACCACCTTGGATCACTACTGTAGTGGAGGTACAGTCAGTGGCCTCCACACCACCTTGGATCACTACTGTAGTGGAGGTACAGTCAGTGGCCTCCACACCACCTTGGATCACTACTGTAGTGGCGGTACAGTCAGTGGCCTCCACACCACCTTGGATCACTACTGTAGTGGAGGTACAGTCAGTGGCCTCCACACCACCTTGGATCACTACTGTAGTGGAGGTACAGTCAGTGGCCTCCACACCACCTTGGATCACTACTGTAGTGGAGGTACAGTCAGTGGCCTCCACACCACCTTGGATCACTACTGTAGTGGAGGTACAGTCAGTGGCCTCCACACCACCTTGGATCACTACTGTAGTGGAGGTACAGTCAGTGGCCTCCACACCACCTTGGATCACTACTGTAGTGGAGGTACAGCCAGTGGCCTCCACACCACCTTGGATCACTACTGTAGTGGAGGTACAGTCAGTGGCCTCCACACCACCTTGGATCACTACTGTAGTGGAGGTACAGTCAGTGGCCTCCACACCACCTTGGTTCACTACTGTAGTGGCGGTACAGTCAGTGGCCTCCACACCACCTTGGATCACTACTGTAGTGGAGGTACAGTCAGTGGCCTCCACACCACCTTGGATCACTACTGTAGTGGAGGTACAGTCAGTGGCCTCCACACCACCTTGGATCACTACTGTAGTGGAGGTACAGTCAGTGGCCTCCACACCACCTTGGATCACTACTGTAGTGGAGGTACAGTCAGTGGCCTCCACACCACCTTGGATCACTACTGTAGTGGAGGTACAGTCAGTGGCCTCCACACCACCTTGGATCACTACGGTAGTGGAGGTACAGCCAGTGGCCTCCACACCACCTTGGATCACTACTGTAGTGGAGGTACAGTCAGTGGCCTCCACACCACCTTGGATCACTACTGTAGTGGAGGTACAGTCAGTGGCCTCCACACCACCTTGGATCACTACTGTAGTGGCGGTACAGTCAGTGGCCTCCACACCACCTTGGATCACTACTGTAGTGGAGGTACAGTCAGTGGCCTCCACACCACCTTGGATCACTACTGTAGTGGAGGTACAGTCAGTGGCCTCCACACCCTGGTATAATGTACTACTCTCTGGTATGATGTTCTACACTCTGGTATGATGTACTACACTCTGGTATGATGTACTACACTCTGGTATGATGTACTACACTCTGGTATGATGTACTACACTCTGGTATGATGTACTACACTCTGGTATGATGTACCACACTCTGGTATGATGTACTACACTCTGGTATGATGTAATACACTCTGGTATGATGTACCACACCCTGGTATGATGTACTACACTCTGGTATGATGTAATACACTCTGGTATGATGTACTACACTCTGGTATGATATACAACACCCTGGTATGATGTACTACACTCTGGTATGATGTAATACACTCTGGTATGATGTAATACACTCTGGTATGATGTACTACACTCTGGAATGATGTAATACACTCTGGAATGATGTGCTACACTCTGGTATGATGTACTACACTCTGGTAAGATGTACAACACCCTGGTATGATGTACTACTCTCTGGAATGATGTGCTACACTCTGGTATGATGTACTACACTCTGGTATGATGTACTACACTCTGGTATGATGTACTACACTCTGGTATGATGTACTTTTCTCTGATTCGATGTACTACACTCTGGTATGATGTACTACACCCTGGTATGATGTACTACACTGTGGTATGATGTACTACACCCTGGTATGATGTACTACACTCTGGAATGATGTGCTACACTCTGGTATGATGTACTACACTCTGGTATGATGTACTACACTCTGGTATGATGTACTACACTCTGGTATGATGTACTACTCTCTGATTCGATGTACTACACTCTGGTATGATGTACTACACCCTGGTATGATGTACTACACTTTGGAATGATGTAATAAACTCTGGTATGATGTGTCACACTCTGGTATGATGTAATACACTCCGGTATGATGTGCTACACCCTGGTGTCATGTACCACACCCTGGAATGATGTACTACACTCTGGTATGATGTACTACACTCTGGTATGATGTACTACACTCTGGTATGACGTTCTACACTCTGGTATGATATACCACACCCTCGTATGATGTACTACACCCTCGTATGATGTGCTACACTCTGGTACGATGTACTACACTCTCGTATGATAAACTACACTCTGGTATGATGTACGACACCCTGGTATGATGTACTACACTCTGGTATGATGTACTACATTCTGGTATGATGTACTACACTCTGGCATGATGTACTACACCCTGGTATGGTGTACTACACTCTGGTATGATGTACTACACTCTGGTATGATGTACTACATTCTGGTATGATGTACTACATTCTGGTATGATGTACTACACTCTGGTATGATGTAATACACTCTGGTATGATGTACTACACCCTGGTATGGTGTACTACACTCTGGTATGATGTACTACACCCTGGTATGGTGTACTACACTCTGGTATGATGTACTACACCCTGGTATGATGTACTACACCCTGGTATGGTGTACTACACTCTGGTATGATGTACTACACCCTGGTATGGTGTACTACACTCTGGTATGATGTACTACACCCTGGTATGGTGTACTACACTCTGGTATGATGTACTACATTTTGGTATGATATACTACATTCTGGTATGATGTACTACATTCTGGTATGATGTACTACACTCTGGTATGATGTACTACATTCTGGTATGATATACTACATTCTGGTATGATGTACTACATTCTGGTATGGTGTACTACACTCTGGTATGATGTACTACATTCTGGTATGATGTACTACATTCTGGTATGATGTACTACACTCTGGTATGATGTACTACACTCTGGTATGATGTACTACACCCTGGTATGGTGTACTACACTCTGGTATGATGTACTACACCCTGGTATGGTGTACTACACTCTGGTATGATGTACTACATTCTGGTATGATATACTACATTCTGGTATGATGTACTACACTCTGGTATGATGTAATACACTCTGGTATGATGTAATACACCCTGGTATGATGTACTACACCCTGGTATGATGTACTACACTCTGGTATGATGTACTACGCTCTGGTATGATGTACCACTCCCTGGTACGATGTACTACACCCTCGTTAGATGTACTACACTCTGGTATGATGTACCACGCCCTTGTATGATGTACTACACTCTGGTATGATGTACTACATTCTGGTATGATGTACTACACTCTGGCATGATGTACTACACCCTGGTGTGGTGTAATACACTCTGGTATGATGTACTACACTCTGGCATGATGTACTACACCCTGGTATGGTGTACTACACTCTGGTATGATGTACTACACTCTGGTATGATGTACTACACCATTGTATGATGTACTACACTCTGGTATGATGTACCACACAGTGGTATGATGTACCAGACCTTTCTATGATATTCCACACTCTGGTATGATGTACTGGACCCTGGTATGACGTACTACAGCCTGGTATGATGTACTACACCCTGGTATGATGTACTACAGCCTGGTATGATGTATTACACCCTGGTATGATGTACTACACCCTCGTATCATGTAGTACACTCTGGTATGATGTAGTACACTCTGGTATGATGTACTACACTCTGGTATGATGTACTACACCCTCGTATCATGTAGTACACTCTGGTATGATGTAGTACACTCTGGTATGATGTACTACACTCTGGTATGATGTACTACACTCTGGTATGATGTACTACAGCCTGGTATGATGTAATACACCCTGGTATGATGTACTACACCCTCGTATGATGTACTACACTCTGGTATGATGTAAGATAAGATAAGATATCGTTGGGATTTTTAACCCCGGAGGGTTAGCCACCCAGGATAACCCAAGAAAGTCAGTGCGTCATCGAGGACTGTCTAACTTATTTCCATTGTGGTCCTTAATCTTGTCCCCCAGGATGCCACCCACACCAGTCCACTAACACCCAGGTACCTATTTGCTGCTAGGTGAACAGGACAACAGGTGTAAGGAAACGTGTCGAATGTTTCCACCCGCCGGGAATCGAACCCGGGCCCTCCGTGTGTGAAGCGGGAGCTTTAGCCACCAGGCCACCGGGCCACACCAGGCCACCGGGCCACACCAGGCCACCGGGTCACACACTCTGGTATGATGTACTACACTCTGGTATGATGTACTACACTCTGGTATGATGTACTACACTCTGGTGTGATGCACTACACTCTGGTATGATGTACTACACTCTGGTATGATGTACTACACTCTGGTATGGTGTACTACACTCTGGTATGATGTACTACACTCTGGTACGATGTACTACACTCTGGTATGATGTACTACACTCTGGTATGATGTACTACACTCTGGTATGATGTACTACACCCTGGTATGCTGTACTACACTCTGGTATGATGTACTACACTCTGGTATGATGTACTACACTCTGGTATGATGTACTACACTCTGGTATGATGTACTACACTCTGGTATGATGTACTACACTCTGGTATGATGTACTACACTCTGGTATGATGTACTACACTCTGTTATGATGTACTACACTCTGGTATGATGTACTACACCCTGGTATGATGTACTACACTCTGTTATGATGTACTACACTCTGGTATGATGTACTACACTCTGGTATGGTGTAATACTCTCTGGTATGATGTACTACACTCTGGTATGATGTACTACACTCTGGTATGATGTACTACACTCCGGTATGATGTACTACACTCTGGTATGATGTACTACACTCTGGTATGATGTACTACACTCTGTTATGATGTACTACACTCTGGTATGATGTACTACACTCTGGTATGATGTACTACACTCTGGTATGATGTACTACACTCTGGTATGATGTACTACACTCTGGTATGATGTACTACACTCTGGTATGATGTACTACACTCTGGTATGATGTACTACACCCTGGTATGCTGTACTACACTCTGATATGATGTACTACACTCTGGTATGATGTACTACACTCTGGTATGATGTACTACACTCTGGTATGATGTACTACACTCTGGTATGATGTACTACACTCTGGTATGATGTACTACACTCTGGTATGATGTACTACACTCTGTTATGATGTACTACACTCTGGTATGATGTACTACACCCTGGTATGATGTACTACACTCTGTTATGATGTACTACACTCTGGTATGATGTACTACACTCTGGTATGGTGTAATACTCTCTGGTATGATGTACTACACTCTGGTATGATGTACTACACTCTGGTATGATGTACTACACTCCGGTATGATGTACTACACTCTGGTATGATGTACTACACTCTGGTATGATGTACTACACTCTGTTATGATGTACTACACTCTGGTATGATGTACTACACTCTGGTATGATGTACTACACTCTGGTATGATGTACTACACTCTGGTATGATGTACTACACTCTGGTATGATGTACTACACTCTGGTATGATGTACTACACACTGGTATGATGTACTACACTCTTGTATGATGTACTACACTCTGGTATGATGTGGCACACTCTTGTATGATGTACTAAACTCTGGTATGATGTAGTTCACTCTGGTATGATGTGCTATACCCTGGTATGATGTACTACACTCTGGTATGATGTACTACACACTGGTATGATGTAGTACACCCTGGTGTGATGCACTACACTCTGGTATGATGTACTACTCTCTGGTATGATGTAGTACACTCTGGTATGATGTACTACACACTGGTATGATGTACTACACCCTGGTGTGATGCACTACACTCTGGTATGATGTACTACACTCTGGTATGATGTACTACACTCTGGTGTGGTGTACTACACTCTGGTACGATGTACTACACTCTGGTATGATGTACTACACTCTGGTATGATGTACTACACTCTGGTATGATGTACTACACTCTGGTATGATGTACTACACTCTGGTATGATGTACTACACTCTGGTATGATGTACTACACCCTGGTATGATGTACTACACTCTGGTATGATGTACTACACCCTGGTATGGTGTACTACACTCTGGTATGATGTACTACACCCTGGTATGATGTACTACACTCTGGTATGATGTACTACACTCTTGTATGATGTACTACACTCTGGTATGATGTGGTACACTCTTGTATGATGTACTAAACTCTGGTATGATGTAGTTCACTCTGGTATGATGTACTACACCCTGGTATGATGTACTACACTATGTTATGATGTACTACACTCTGGTATGATGTACTACACACTGATATGATGTACTACACTCTGGTATGATGTACTACACTCTTGTATGATGTAATACACTCTGGTATGATGTACTCCACTCTTGTATGATGTACTACACTCTGGTATGATGTGGTACACTCTTGTATGATGTACTACACTCTGGTATGATGTACTCCACTCTTGTATGATGTACTACACTCTGGTATGATGTGGTACACTCTTGTATGATGTACTACACACTGGTATGATGTACTACACACTGGTACGATGTACTACACTCTGGTATGATGTGGTACACTCTTGTATGATGTACTACACTCTGGTATGATGTGGTACACTCTTGTATGATGTACTACACTCTGGTATGATGTACTACACACTGGTATGATGTACTACACTCTGGTATGATGTACTACACTCTTGTATGATGTACTACACACTGGTATGATGTACTACACTCTTGTATGATGTACTACACTCTGGTATGATGTACTACACTCTGGTATGATGTACTACACACTGGTATGATGTACTACACTCTTGTATGATGTACTACACTCTGGTATGATGTGGTACACTCTTGTATGATGTACTAAACTCTGGTATGATGTAGTTCACTCTGGTATGATGTACTACACCCTGGTATGATGTACTACACTCTGTTATGATGTACTACTCTCTGGTATGATGTAGTACACTCTGGTATGATGTACTACACACTGGTATGATGTACTACACCCTGGTGTGATGCACTACACTCTGGTATGATGTACTACACTCTGGTATGATGTACTACACTCTGATATGGTGTACTACACTCTGGTATGATGTACTACACTCTGGTATGATGTACTACACTCTGGTATGATGTACTACACTCTGGTATGATGTACTACACTCTGGTATGATGTACTACACTCTGGTATGATGTACTACACCCTGGTATGATGTACTACACTCTGGTATGATGTACTACACCCTGGTATGGTGTACTACACTCTGGTATGATGTACTACACTCTGGTATGATGTACTACACTCTGTTATGATGTACTACACTCTGGTATGATGTAGTACACCCTGGTATGATGTGCCACACTCTGGTATGATGTACTACACCCTGGTATGGTGTACTACACTCTGGTATGATGTACTACACTCTGGTATGATGTACTACACTCTGGTATGATGTACTACACTCTGGTATGATGTACTACACTCTCGTATGATGTACTACACTCTCGTATGATGTACTACACCCTGGTATGATGTACTACACTCTGGTATGATGTACTACACTCTGGTATGATGTACTACACTCTGGTATGATGTAGTACACTCTTGTATGATGTACTACACCCTGGTATGATGTACTACACTCTGGTATGATGTACTACACTCTGGTATGATGTACTACACTCTGGTATGATGTACTACACTCTGGTATGATGTATTTCACTCTGGTATGATGTACTACACTCTGGTATGATGTACTACTCTCTGGTATGACGTACTACACCCTGGTATGATGTACTACACTCTGGTATGATGTACTACACTCTGGTATGATGTACTACACTCTGGTATGATGTACTACACTCTGGTATGATGTACTACACTCTGGTATGATGTACTACACTCTGGTATGATGTACTACACTCTGGTATGATGTACTACACTCTGGTATGATGTACTACACTCTGGTATGATGTACTACACTCTGGTATGATGTACTACTCTCTGGTATGACGTACTACACCCTGGTATGGTGTAATACACTCTGGTGTGATGTACTACACTCTGGTATGATGTACTACACTCTGGTATGATGTACTACACCCTGGTATGATGTACTACACCCTGGTATGGTGTACTACACTCTTAATAGGACATTCCCGTTAGCTCTGGAACTAGCCTTGTTGAAAACCTTTGCACTTTCTCTAATTTCTTGACGTGTTTGACCAGGTGTGGGTTCCAAACTGGTGCTGCGTACTCCAGTAGGGGCCTGACGTACACGGTGTATAAAGTCTTGAACGTTTCCTTACTAAGGTATCGGAACGCTGTTCTTAGGTTTGCTAGGCGCCCATATGCTGCAGCAGTTATCTGGTTGATGTGTGCTTCCGGAGACATGCACGGTGTTATACTCACCCCAAGATCTTTCTACTTGAGTGAGGTTTGCAGTCTTTGTCCAACTAGCCTATACTCTGATGTACAGTACTCTGTCTGATGTACAGTGCTCTGTCTGATGTACAGTACTCTGTCTGATGTACAGTACTCTGTCTGATGCACAGTACTCTGTCTGATGTACAGTGCTCTGTCTGATGTATAGTACTCTGTCTGATGTACAGTACTCTGATGTACAGTACTCTGTCTGATGTACAGTACTCTGTCTGATGTACAGTACTCTGTCTGATGTACAGTGCTCTGTCTGATGTACAGTACTCTGTCTGATGTACAGTGCTCTGTCTGATGCACAGTACTCTGTCTGATGTACAGTGCTCTGTCTGATGTACAGTACTCTGTCTGATGTACAGTACTCTGTCTGATGCACAGTACTCTGTCTGATGTACAGTGCTCTGTCTGATGTACAGTACTCTGTCTGATGTACAGTACTCTGTCTGATGCACAGTACTCTGTCTGATGTACAGTACTCTGTCTGATGTACAGTACTCTGTCTGATGTACAGTGCTCTGTCTGATGCACAGTACTCTGTCTGATGTACAGTGCTCTGTCTGATGCACAGTACTCTGTCTGATGCACAGTACTCTGTCTGATGTACAGTGCTCTGTCTGATGTACAGTACTCTGTCTGATGTACAGTGCTCTGTCTGATGCACAGTACTCTGTCTGATGTACAGTACTCTGTCTGATGTACAGTGCTCTGTCTGATGTACAGTACTCTGTCTGATGTACAGTACTCTGTCTGATGCACAGTACTCTGTCTGATGTACAGTACTCAAAATGATGTACAGTACTCAATATGATATACAGTACTATATATGATGTACAGTACTATATATGATGTACAGTACTATATATGATGTACAGTACTATATATGATGTACAGTACTATATATGATGTACAGTACTCAATATGATGTACAGTACTCAATATGATGTACAGTACTCAATATGATGTACAGTACTATATATGATGTACAGTACTCAATATGATGTACAGTACTATATATGATGTACAGTACTATATATGATGTACAGTACTCAGTATGATGTACAGTACTCAATATGATGTACAGTACTCAATATGATGTACAGTACTCAATATGATGTACAGTACTCAATATGATGTACAGTACTATATATGATGTACAGTACTATATATGATGTACAGTACTCAATATGATGTACAGTACTATATATGATGTACAGTACTCAATATGATGTACAGTACTCAGTATGATGTACAGTCTATATATGATGTACAGTACTATATATGATGTACAGTACTCAATATGATGTACAGTACTATATATGATGTACAGTACTCAATATGATGTACAGTACTCAGTATGATGTACAGTACTATATATGATGTACAGTACTCAATATGATGTACAGTACTCAATATGATGTACAGTACTATATATGATGTACAGTACTATATATGATGTACAGTACTCAATATGATGTACAGTACTATATATGATGTACAGTACTATATATGATGTACAGTACTCAGTATGATGTACAGTACTATATATGATGTACAGTACTATATATGATGTACAGTACTCAATATGATGTACAGTACTCAATATGATGTACAGTACTATATATGATGTACAGTACTATATATGATGTACAGTACTATATATGATGTACAGTACTATATATGATGTACAGTACTCAGTATGATGTACAGTACTATATATGATGTACAGTACTCAGTATGATGTACGGTACTCAGTATGATGTACAGTACTCAGTATGATGTACAGTACTCAGTATGATGTACAGTACTCAATATGATGTACAGTACTCAATATGATGTACAGTACTATATATGATGTACAGTACTCAATATGATGTACAGTACTCAATATGATGTACAGAACTCAATATGATGTACAGTACTCAATATGATGTACAGTACTCAGTATGATGTACAGTACTATATATGATGTACAGTACTCAGTATGATGTACAGTACTCAATATGATGTACAGTACTCAATATGATGTACAGTACTATATATGATGTACAGTACTCAATATGATGTACAGTACTCAATATGATGTACAGTACTATATATGATGTACAGTACTCAATATGATGTACAGTACTCAATATGATGTACAGTACTCAATATGATGTACAGTACTCAATATGATGTACAGTACTCAGTATGATGTACAGTACTCAATATGATGTACAGTACTCAATATGATGTACAGTACTATATATGATGTACAGTACTCAATATGATGTACAGTACTCAATATGATGTACAGAACTCAATATGATGTACAGTACTCAATATGATGTACAGTACTCAGTATGATGTACAGTACTATATATGATGTACAGTACTCAGTATGATGTACAGTACTCAATATGATGTACAGTACTCAATATGATGTACAGTACTATATATGATGTACAGTACTCAATATGATGTACAGTACTCAGTATGATGTACAGTACTCAGTATGATGTACAGTACTCAATATGATGTACAGTACTCAATATGATGTACAGTACTATATATGATGTACAGTACTCAATATGATGTACAGTACTCAATATGATGTACAGTACTATATATGATGTACAGTACTCAATATGATGTACAGTACTATATATGATGTACAGTACTCAGTATGATGTACAGTACTCAATATGATGTACAGTACTATATATGATGTACAGTACTCAGTATGATGTACCGTACTCAGTATGATGTACAGTACTCAGTATGATGTACAGTACTCAGTATGATGTACAGTACTCAATATGATGTACAGTACTCAATATGATGTACAGTACTCAATATGATGTACAGTACTCAGTATGATGTACAGTACTCAATATGATGTACAGTACTCAATATGATGTACAGTACTATATATGATGTACAGTACTCAGTATGATGTACAGTACTCAATATGATGTACAGTACTATATATGATGTACAGTACTCAATATGATGTACAGTACTCAATATGATGTACAGTACTCAATATGATGTACAGTACTCAATATGATGTACAGTACTATATATGATGTACAGTACTCAGTATGATGTACAGTACTCAGTATGATGTACAGTACTCAATATGATGTACAGTACTCAATATGATGTACAGTACTATATATGATGTACAGTACTCAGTATGATGTACAGTACTCAGTATGATGTACAGTACTATATATGATGTACAGTACTCAATATGATGTACAGTACTCAGTATGATGTACAGTACTATATATGATGTACAGTACTATATATGATGTACAGTACTATATATGATGTACAGTACTATATATGATGTACAGTACTCAATATGATGTACAGTACTCAATATGATGTACAGTACTATATATGATGTACAGTACTATATATGATGTACAGTACTATATATGATGTACAGTACTCAGTATGATGTACAGTACTATATATGATGTACAGTACTATATATGATGTACAGTACTCAGTATGATGTACAGTACTATATATGATGTACAGTACTCAATATGATGTACAGTACTCAATATGATGTACAGTACTATATATGATGTACAGTACTATATATGATGTACAGTACTCAATATGATGTACAGTACTCAGTATGATGTACAGTACTCAGTATGATGTACAGTACTCAATATGATGTACAGTACTCAATATGATGTACAGTACTCAGTATGATGTACAGTACTATATATGATGTACAGTACTCAGTATGATGTACAGTACTCAATATGATGTACAGTACTCAATATGATGTACAGTACTCAATATGATGTACAGTACTCAATATGATGTACAGTACTATATATGATGTACAGTACTATATATGATGTACAGTACTCAATATGATGTGCAGTACTATATATGATGTACAGTACTATATATGATGTACAGTACTCAGTATGATGTACAGTACTCAATATGATGTACAGTACTCAATATGATGTACAGTACTCAGTATGATGTACAGTACTCAATATGATGTTCAGTACTCAATATGATGTACAGTACTCAATATGATGTACAGTACTATATATGATGTACAGTACTATATATGATGTACAGTACTCAATATGATGTACAGTACTCAGTATGATGTACATTACTCAGTATGATGTACAGTACTCAATATGATGTACAGTACTCAATATGATGTACAGTACTCAGTATGATGTACAGTACTATATATGATGTACAGTACTCAGTATGATGTACAGTACTCAATATGATGTACAGTACTCAATATGATGTACAGTACTCAGTATGATGTACAGTACTCAATATGATGTACAGTACTCAATATGATGTACAGTACTCAATATGATGTACAGTACTATATATGATGTACAGTACTATATATGATGTACAGTACTCAATATGATGTACAGTACTCAATATGATGTACAGTACTATATATGATGTACAGTACTCAGTATGATGTACAGTACTCAGTATGATGTACAGTACTCAATATGATGTACAGTACTCAGTATGATGTACAGTACTCAATATGATGTACAGTACTCAGTATGATGTACAGTACTCAGTATGATGTACAGTACTCAATATGATGTACAGTACTCAATATGATGTACAGTACTCAGTATGATGTACAGTACTCAATATGATGTACAGTACTCAATATGATGTACAGTACTCAGTATGATGTACAGTACTCAGTATGATGTACAGTACTCAATATGATGTACAGTACTCAGTATGATGTACAGTACTCAATATGATGTACAGTACTCAGTATGATGTACAGTACTCAATATGATGTACAGTACTCAATATGATGTACAGTACTCAATATGATGTACAGTACTATATATGATGTACAGTACTCAATATGATGTACAGTACTCAGTATGATGTACAGTACTCAATATGATGTACAGTACTATATATGATGTACAGTACTCAATATGATGTACAGTACTCAGTATGATGTACAGTACTCAATATGATGTACAGTACTATATATGATGTACAGTACTCAATATGATGTACAGTACTCAGTATGATGTACAGTACTCAGTATGATGTACAGTACTCAATATGATGTACAGTACTCAATATGATGTACAGTACTCAATATGATGTACAGTACTCAGTATGATGTACAGTACTCAATATGATGTACAGTACTCAATATGATGTACAGTACTCAATATGATGTACAGTACTATATATGATGTACAGTACTCAGTATGATGTACAGTACTATATATGATGTACAGTACTATATATGATGTACAGTACTATATATGATGTACAGTACTATATATGATGTACAGTACTATATATGATGTACAGTACTCAATATGATGTACAGTACTATATATGATGTACAGTACTATATATGATGTACAGTACTATATATGATGTACAGTACTATATATGATGTACAGTACTCAATATGATGTACAGTACTATATATGATGTACAGTACTATATATGATGTACAGTACTCAGTATGATGTACAGTACTCAATATGATGTACAGTACTCAGTATGATGTACAGTACTCAATATGATGTACAGTACTCAATATGATGTACAGTACTCAATATGATGTACAGTACTATATATGATGTACAGTACTCAGTATGATGTACAGTACTATATATGATGTACAGTACTATATATGATGTACAGTACTATATATGATGTACAGTACTATATATGATGTACAGTACTATATATGATGTACAGTACTCAATATGATGTACAATACTATATATGATGTACAGTACTATATATGATGTACAGTACTCAATATGATGTACAGTACTCAATATGATGTACAGTACTCAATATGATGTACAGTACTATATATGATGTACAGTACTCAATATGATGTACAGTACTATATATGATGTACAGTACTCAGTATGATGTACAGTACTCAATATGATGTACAGTACTCAATATGATGTACAGTACTCAGTATGATGTACAGTACTCAATATGATGTACAGTACTCAATATGATGTACAGTACTCAATATGATGTACAGTACTATATATGATGTACAGTACTCAATATGATGTACAGTACTCAATATGATGTACAGTACTCAGTATGATGTACAGTACTCAATATGATGTACAGTACTATATATGATGTACAGTACTATATATGATGTACAGTACTCAATATGATGTACAGTACTATATATGATGTACAGTACTCAATATGATGTACAGTACTATATATGATGTACAGTACTCAATATGATGTACAGTACTATATATGATGTACAGTATTCAATATGATGTACAGTACTATATATGATGTACAGTACTCAATATGATGTACAGTACTCAATATGATGTACAGTACTCAGTATGATGTACAGTACTCAATATGATGTACAGTACTCAATATGATGTACAGTACTCAGTATGATGTACAGTACTCAATATGATGTACAGTACTATATATGATGTACAGTACTCAATATGATGTACAGTACTCAATATGATGTACAGTACTCAATATGATGTACAGTACTCAATATGATGTACAGTACTATATATGATGTACAGTACTCAATATGATGTACAGTACTCAATATGATGTACAGTACTCAATATGATGTACAGTACTCAATATGATGTACAGTACTCAGTATGATGTACAGTACTATATATGATGTACAGTACTCAATATGATGTACAGTACTATATATGATGTACAGTACTCAGTATGATGTACAGTACTCAATATGATGTACAGTACTATATATGATGTACAGTACTATATATGATGTACAGTACTCAATATGATGTACAGTACTATATATGATGTACAGTACTCAGTGTGATGTACAGTACTCAATATGATGTACAGTACTATATATGATGTACAGTACTATATATGATGTACAGTACTATATATGATGTACAGTACTATATATGATGTACAGTACTATATATGATGTACAGTACTATATATGATGTACAGTACTATATATGATGTACAGTACTATATATGATGTACAGTACTATATATGATGTACAGTACTATATATGATGTACAGTACTATATATGATGTACAGTACTATATATGATGTACAGTACTCAGTATGATGTACAGTACTCAATATGATGTACAGTACTATATATGATGTACAGTACTATATATGATGTACAGTACTATATATGATGTACAGTACTATATATGATGTACAGTACTCAGTATGATGTACAGTACTCAATATGATGTACAGTACTATATATGATGTACAGTACTCAGTATGATGTACAGTACTCAATATGATGTACAGTACTATATATGATGTACAGTACTATATATGATGTACAGTACTATATATGATGTACAGTACTATATATGATGTACAGTACTATATATGATGTACAGTACTATATATGATGTACAGTACTATATATGATGTACAGTACTATATATGATGTACAGTACTATATATGATGTACAGTACTATATATGATGTACAGTACTATATATGATGTACAGTACTCAGTATGATGTACAGTACTGTATATGATGTACAGTACTATATATGATGTACAGTACTATATATGATGTACAGTACTCAGTATGATGTACAGTACTCAATATGATGTACAGTACTATATATGATGTACAGTACTATATATGATGTACAGTACTATATATGATGTACAGTACTATATATGATGTACAGTACTCAGTATGATGTACAGTACTCAATATGATGTACAGTACTCAATATGATGTACAGTACTCAATATGATGTACAGTACTCAATATGATGTACAGTACTCAGTATGATGTACAGTACTCAGTATGATGTACAGTACTCAATATGATGTACAGTACTCAATATGATGTACAGTACTCAGTATGATGTACAGTACTCAGTATGATGTACAGTACTCAATATGATGTACAGTACTCAATATGATGTACAGTACTCAGTATGATGTACAGTACTCAATATGATGTACAGTACTATATATGATGTACAGTACTATATATGATGTACAGTACTATATATGATGTACAGTACTATATATGATGTACAGTACTATATATGATGTACAGTACTATATATGATGTACAGTACTCAGTATGATGTACAGTACTCAATATGATGTACAGTACTATATATGATGTACAGTACTATATATGATGTACAGTACTCAGTATGATGTACAGTACTCAGTATGATGTACAGTACTCAATATGATGTACAGTACTCAATATGATGTACAGTACTCAGTATGATGTACAGTACTATATATGATGTACAGTACTCAATATGATGTACAGTACTATATATGATGTACAGTACTATATATGATGTACAGTACTATATATGATGTACAGTACTATATATGATGTACAGTACTCAGTATGATGTACAGTACTCAATATGATGTACAGTACTCAATATGATGTACAGTACTCAATATGATGTACAGTACTCAATATGATGTACAGTACTCAGTATGATGTACAGTACTCAGTATGATGTACAGTACTCAATATGATGTACAGTACTCAGTATGATGTACAGTACTCAATATGATGTACAGTACTATATATGATGTACAGTACTATATATGATGTACAGTACTATATATGATGTACAGTACTATATATGATGTACAGTACTATATATGATGTACAGTACTATATATGATGTACAGTACTATATATGATGTACAGTACTATATATGATGTACAGTACTCAGTATGATGTACAGTACTCAATATGATGTACAGTACTCAATATGATGTACAGTACTCAATATGATGTACAGTACTCAATATGATGTACAGTACTCAGTATGATGTACAGTACTCAGTATGATGTACAGTACTCAATATGATTTACAGTACTCAGTATGATGTACAGTACTCAATATGATGTACAGTACTCAATATGATGTACAGTACTCAGTATGATGTACAGTACTCAATATGATGTACAGTACTCAATATGATGTACAGTACTCAGTATGATGTACAGTACTCAATATGATGTACAGTACTCAATATGATGTACAGTACTCAGTATGATGTACAGTACTATATATGATGTACAGTACTCAGTATGATGTACAGTACTATATATGATGTACAGTACTCAATATGATGTACAGTACTCAGTATGATGTACAGTACTCAATATGATGTACAGTACTCAATATGATGTACAGTACTCAATATGATGTACAGTACTCAGTATGATGTACAGTACTCAATATGATGTACAGTACTCAGTATGATGTACAGTACTCAATATGATGTACAGTACTATATATGATGTACAGTACTATATATGATGTACAGTACTATATTTGATGTACAGTACTATATATGATGTACAGTACTATATATGATGTACAGTACTATATATGATGTACAGTACTATATATGATGTACAGTACACAATATGTACTCAATATGTATTCAACATGTACTCAATATGTACTGAATATGTACTCAACGTGTACTCATATGTACTCAATATATACTCAGTAAGTACTCAATATGCACTTAACATGTACTCAGTATGTACTCAACATGTGCTCAATATGTACTCAGTATATATTCAACATATACTCATTATGTACTCAGTATGTATTCAATATGTACTCAACATGTACTCAACATGTACTCAACATGTACTCAACATGTACTCAATATGTACCCAACATGTACTCAACATGTACTCAATATATATTCAACATATACTCATTATGTACTCAACATGTACTCAATATGTACTCAACATGTACTCAATATGTACTCAACATGTACTCAACATGTACTCAATATGTACCCAACATGTACTCAGTATGTGCTCAATATGTACTCAATATGTACTCTGACAGTAATAAGATAAAAAGGTCTTTATTATAAATAAATTTTTTAAGGATAATTTTGATTTGAGTAATAATTTTATTATCTTAAATATTTACAAAATATTTTTACCCTAATTAACCAATATATATATATATATATATATATATATATATATATATATATATATATATATATATATATATATATATATATATATATATATATATATATATATATATATATATATTAAACATCCACGGGGAAGTTGAATGATAGTTCTGGGCCTCTCGTGTTGCAATAAACACATCATCAGAAGCTTGCAATGTTGCACAAAAAACAGGAGGAAGTCCAGGAAGATACCATCCCAGGGAACATCCTTGCTGGAGAGAGGCAGGAAGTGCCCCAGGCACACCAGTACCCACAGTCAGGGAGGCAGGAAGTGCCCCAGGCACACCAGTACCCACAGTCAGGGAGGCAGGAAGTGCCCCAGGCACACCAGTACCCACAGTCAGGGAGGCAGGAAGTGCCCCAGGTACACCAGTACCCACAGTCAGGGAGGCAGGAAGTGCCCCAGGTACACCAGTACCCACAGTCAGGGAGGCAGGAAGTGCCCCAGGCACACCAGTACCCACAGTCAGGGAGTCAGGAAGTGCCCCAGGCACACCAGTACCCACAGTCAGGGAGGCAGGAAGTGCCCCAGGCACACCAGTACCCACAGTCAGGGAGGCAGGAAGTGCCCCAGGCACACCAGTACCCACAGTCAGGGAGGCAGGAAGTGCCCCAGGCACACCAGTACCCACAGTCAGGGAGGCAGGAAGTGCCCCAGGTACACCAGTACCCACAGTCAGGGAGGCAGGAAGTGCCCCAGGCACACCAGTACCCACAGTCAGGGAGTCAGGAAGTGCCCCAGGCACACCAGTACCCACAGTCAGGGAGGCAGGAAGTGCCCCAGGCACACCAGTACCCACAGTCAGGGAGGCAGGAAGTGCCCCAGGCACACCAGTACCCACAGTCAGGGAGGCAGGAAGTGCCCCAGGCACACCAGTACCCACAGTCAGGGAGGCAGGAAGTGCCCCAGGCACACCAGTACCCACAGTCAGGGAGGCAGGAAGTGCCCCAGGCACACCAGTACCCACAGTCAGGGAGGCAGGAAGTGCCCCAGGCACACCAGTACCCACAGTCAGGGAGGCAGGAAGTGCCCCAGGCACACCAGTACCCACAGTCAGGGAGGCAGGAAGTGCCCCAGGCACACCAGTACCCACAGTCAGGGAGGCAGGAAGTGCCCCAGGCACACCAGTACCCACAGTCAGGGAGGCAGGAAGTGCCCCAGGCACACCAGTACCCACAGTCAGGGAGGCAGGAAGTGCTCCAGGCACACCAGTACCCACAGTCAGGGAGGCAGGAAGTGCTCCAGGCACACCAGTACCCACAGTCAGGGAGGCAGGAAGTGCTCCAGGCACACCAGTACCCACAGTCAGGGAGGCAGGAAGTACCCCAGGCACACCAGTACCCACAGTCAGGGAGGCAGGAAGTGCTCCAGTCACACCAGTACCCACAGTCAGGGAGGCAGGAAGTGCCCCAGGAACACCAGTACCCACAGTCAGCGAGGCAGAAAGTACCCCAGGCACACCAGTACCCACAGTCAGAGAGGCAGGAAATACCCCAGGCACACCAGTACCCACATTCAGAGAGGCAGGAAGTACCCCAGGCACACCAGTACCCACAGTCAGGGAGGCAGGAAGTACCCCCAGGAACATCAGTACTCACAATCAGAGAGGCATTAAGTCTTCCCAGGAACACCAGTACTCACAGTCAGAGAGGCAGGAAGTCTCCCCAGGAACACCAGTACTCACAATCAGAGAGGCATTAAGTCTCACCAGGAACACCAGTACTCACAGTCAGAGAGGCATTAAGTCTCCCCAGGAACACCAGTACTCACACTCAGAGAGGCATTAAGTCTCCCCAGGAACACCAGTACTCACAGTCAGAGAGGCATTAAGTCTCCCCAGGAACACCAGTACTCACAATCAGAGAGGCATTAAGTCTCCCCAGGAACACCAGTACTCACTCAGAGAGGCATTACTCACAATCAGAGAGGCATTAAGTCTCCCCAGGAACACCAGTACTCACAGTCAGAGAGGCATTACTCACAATCAGAGAGGCATTAAGTCTCCCCAGGAACACCAGTACTCACTCAGAGAGGCATTAAGTCTCCCCACGAACACCAGTACTCACAGTCAGAGAGGCATTACTCACAATCAGAGAGGCATTAAGTCTCCCCAGGAACACCAGTACTCACAGTCAGAGAGGCATTAAGTCTCCCCAGGAACACCAGTACTCACAGTCAGAGAGGCATTAAGTCTCCCCAGGAACACCAGTACTCACAGTCAGAAAGGCATTAAGTCTCCCCAGGAACACCAGTACTCACAGTCAGAGAGGCATTAAGTCTCCCCAGGAACACCAGTACTCACAGTCAGAGAGGCATTAAGTCTCCCCAGGAACACCAGTACTCACAGTCAGAGAGGCATTAAGTCTCCCCAGGAACACCAGTACTCACAGTCAGAGAGGCATTAAGTCTCCCCAGGAACACCAGTACTCACAGTCAGAGAGGCATTAAGTCTCCCCAGGAACACCAGTACTCACAGTCAGAGAGGCATTAAGTCTCCCCAGGAACACCAGTACTCACAGTCAGAGAGGCATTAAGTCTCCCCAGGAACACCAGTACTCACAGTCAGAGAGGCATTAAGTCTCCCCAGGAACACCAGTACTCACAGTCAGAGAGGCATTAAGTCTCCCCAGGAACACCAGTACTCACAGTCAGAGAGGCATTAAGTCTCCCCATGAACACCAGTACTCACAGTCAGAGAGGCATTAAGTCTCCCCAGGAACACCAGTACTCACAGTCAGAGAGGCATTAAGTCTCCCCAGGAACACCAGTACTCACAGTCAGAGAGGCATTAAGTCTCCCCAGGAACACCAGTACTCACAGTCAGATAGGCATTAAGTCTCCCCAGGAACACCAGTACTCACAGTCAGAGAGGCATTAAGTCTCCCCAGGAACACCAGTACTCACAGTCAGAGAGGCATTAAGTCTCCCCAGGAACACCAGTACTCACAGTCAGAGAGGCATTAAGTCTCCCCAGGAACACCAGTACTCACAGTCAGAGAGGCATTAAGTCTCCCCAGGAACACCGGTACTCACAGTCAGAAAGGCATTAAGTCTCACCAGGAACACCAGTACTCACAGTCAGAGAGGCATTAAGTCTCCCCAGGAACACCAGTACTCACAGTCAGAGAGGCATTAAGTCTCCCCAGGAACACCAGTACTCACAGTCAGAAAGGCATTAAGTCTCCCCAGGAACACCAGTACTCACAGTCAGAGAGGCATTAAGTCTCCCCAGGAACACCAGTACTCACAGTCAGAGAGGCATTAAGTCTCCCCAGGAACACCAGTACTCACAGTCAGAGAAGCATTAAGTCTCCCCAGGAACACCAGTACTCACAGTCAGAGAGGCATTAAGTCTCCCCAGGAACACCAGTACTCACAGTCAGAGAGGCATTAAGTCTCCCCAGGAACACCAGTACTCACAGTCAGAGAGGCATTAAGTCTCCCCAGGAACACCAGTACTCACAGTCAGAGAGGCAGGAAGTGCCTTTAAAAGGACACATTTAAGAGGATACATCTGAAAATTAAACAAAGGTAGACAGCCAAGTTTATCCCAAAATTTTCTGAGGCAGTTGCTGGATATGATATAAATGACTTTACATACCGAATATAGATAAATCTGGTAATTGTCTTGGGAATTTTCGCACCTCTAGAAAAGGGGCCCATTTAAAGGGACTAATTTAAAGGGGAGGCATCTGAAATTTCAAGGCGGATGGTAATAGTTTAACCCACAAGATCCTTAGGCAAACTCAGGTCTAACCATTAGAAAACAAGCAAGAGAAACATACCCTGATTCCTCAGTGTGGAACTACATTTAAGACAATCCAATGTATTTGTACATGCGTCCGATTTTTGGCTATGTACAACTGTCTCAACTAAAAACTAAAAATTAACAACCTGCCACTGTTATTGTATAATGAACACTTGTGTTTTATAATTCTACAATATTCCATTCAAGCCTAGAAGAAAAAGGGACAATTCTGACTTCCAACCAGTTTGCTGGGTTATTGCAAGCTCTAATGTGGCTTAAAACTGTGTTCGAGTCCTGTGCAGTATGTATCGAATAATGGTGTTGTGATATCCTAACATCTAGAGGTTTGTCAGTCTGTTCCACAGAGAATAAACTGCAACCAATTCTGTAGACACCACCAATACACTGTTGAGGAAAATTTGTTATCAGAATGCTTCCAACAGTTTGTGAATTCTTAAAAAACTACTTGTATATTAAATCTTTTAAGGGCATTCAGTAGGACAGACAAATTCTCATTGTATGGGAGAGCTAACACTTTCTTGGTCTGAGGTGTCATCCTAGGCTCTGTTCTTAGCTGCCAGCAAGGCAGATTCCACGAACTCCTTAAGATACCACAGTTTCATGGCAATGTCAAATATTTTCCTAATTTCTTCATCTAGGAACTCCAGACTTGACACTCTATAAGCTCTCAGAAACACTGTAAGAAATACACTCCTTTTAAGTCTGGTCTGATGGTTGGAACTGCAGTGACAGTATAAGCACACATTGGTGGCCGCCTTATATACCGCAAACTTAACCTTTCTATCAACCCGGTGTATCAACACATCTAAGAATAAAGGTCTCGAGTCCACTCCTGTCTTCACAGTGAATTTAATAGACGGACCAAAGCATTAAGTCTTGGTATTAATGTATCACGAGTCATATAATTTGGCCAAAGACACAGGATGTCGTCCACATGTCTGAACCATTTAGCTTTACATGGCAGGATGTCTTTACTCAGTGCTTGTGCGATGCTTGTTTTTCTAATGCTATAATATTCAGTTTTTCTGGCTATGGGTATTGGTATACCTGAGGGCACTTCCTGCCTCCTGCCTCTCTGCCTCGCCCCACCAAAGGTGTTCCCTGTAATCGTATTTGCTTGCACCTCCTCCTGCAATATTGCAAACTCCTGATGTAGGGCTATCATATATATATATATATATATATATATATATATATATATATATATATATATATATATATATATATATATATATATATATATATATATATATAACACCACACACACACACAGGAGCTGTGAATCGACCCCTGCAACCACAAATAGGTGAGTACACATACACACCTTTGAGCATCATATTACAAATACGCACATGTACACGAATGTGTTGCCTTTGTGCACATACAGACGCGTGTATGTCTTAACACAACACATCAAGCTGTAATGACAAGCTTGTACAGCTTCATCACATAACGCTTGAGCTGACAGCAGTGTTGAACAAGTGACAGTAGTGTTGAACAAGTGACAGCAGTGTTGAACAAGTGACAACAGTGTTGAACAAGTTACAGCAGTGTTGAACAAGTGACAGCAGTGTTGAACAAGTGACAACAGTGTTGAACAAGTGACAATAGTGTTGAACAAGTGACAACAGTGTTGAACAAGTGTTCACTTCACCTCACATGTCGTAACTTATAACAGTTTAATTTTAAAAACATTTGAATGTAAAACAGGACAAGAAGCGGTGAATCGAACCCCCTACGATAAGGATTAGGTCAGTGCAAAGGTTAGCATGCAGTGCTCAAGGGTCACGCCTGCATGACCTGCACTGTTGCATAGGCACTGAAGGTCACTCTACGGCACTGAGGTGATGGCTCTGGTCTGCGACCCTTCCTAATAACAGGTCTGAGAGTGTTGTCGGTCTCCCCAGAAACTGTAGATCGTGACCTCTGGTGACCTCTGACCTCTGGAGACCATGGAGAACCACCAGTGGTCTTCCTGGAGGTGAAGACTGCATCAGAGATGCCTCGGAGGGTCTGTGAGACCGCATCAATGTACCGGTGGGCCATTGGTCTGCGAGCAGGGCTTTTGGACCGGGACCGTCGTCTCATTTCGGGCGTGAGGGCTGGTTCTCTGCTTCTGTGAGCGTGGTATTCGTGGGCATGGACCCATGTTCCTCCACCACCGTAGTAGGGGTACTGGTGTGTGGGAGTATTAGTGTCGTGGGTTAAGTAGCTCCTGGGGTGGCAGGGTATGTCAGTCTGAGGGACTGCACCTCCACGGACGATGTGAGATTCCTTGGGGTAGAACGCCCGGGCATGTTCTGCCCCACTCTTAGTGGGTACAAGGAGGAGGGACGGGTTCTCTGGGTGCTTCCGAGGAGGAGGAACAGGGGGCGCTGGCCCCTTCTTGTGAGCCGGTCTAGAGCGCCCCCTGGACTGGTCCCGTAGTCTGGAGACCCTCTCCGAGGCCAGGTATGGACTGCAAGACTGCTGCAGTGTTGGGTCTGGGACCTGGTTCAAGGTCTCGTGGCTCTCACGACCAGAACGACGACTTCTTCCAGCTTCTTCCTCAGGTTTTTTATGTCTTCGTTGAGGAACTTTTGCTGTGTTGCTCCTGGTGAGGCTGTCTGTGTGAAAGCCAAAGTTGTCTTCTTGTCTTCCCAAGCTGTCGTGGAGTCTTCCAAAGGCTCCTTCCTGTCTGCTGAAGACTTCTTGTTGTCCAAAGGTTTCCTCTTCCTTTCTTTTTTCTTCATGTCTCCTGAGGGAGCCATCGGGTTCTTGTTCATCCTGTCTTAGGAGGAGTGCAGGCTGTCTTTGTCTGAACTTCCTGTCTAGTTCTCCAGCTATCAGAACCTCACGTCCGGAGGCCCCTAAACTGCTGTAGCTGCCGATGGAGTTGAGATCGGAGGTTTCCGAGGCACTACTGGCCAGACTGCCTGGTCCACTATCTACTTCGATGTGGGTGACACATCGAAGTGAACCACCCGACTGTGGGTCTGTCTCTGGTCTCTCCACACCCACCTGGATGACGTTCACATTAGCATCCAGCACGGGCGTACGGGTGCCTGGCCGCCCTCTTCTGTCCTGCGAGGTGAAACTGCTACTACTTCGACACCTGCTACTGCTTATGACTACCTTACCACTGCTGAAAGACTCCTTTCCCTGCTGACACTCCTTTCTCCTGCTGTTCTTATACCTGTTGAGTTTGTATTTACTGCTAGCTTCTTTGTAGTGGGCATAGAGGGTGCGGGCAGTGTCCTGGGTGGGGCACTGGAAGACGTGGGCATGCACCTGGGTACCACTGGAGTCTTTAACTACTACGACCACAACTCGAGGTCTTGAAGAAGATATATGGCAGTAGAGAATGTCACTTATCAGCAAATGGTCCCCACTGTTGTTTTCCCCACTGCAGTTGATGTCACTGCGGCTGTTGTTGAGGTCACTGCTGCTGCTGTTGTTGTGGTCACTGCTGCTGCTGTTGTTGTGGTCACTGCTGGTGTTGTTGTTGCTGTGGTCCTGGACCTAAGAATGATGGGAAGAAGTTAATATACATTCTCTCTAACACAAAGACCAATATCATAACAACACTGAACCCGCCAGACCTACTCTGGAGGGTCAGACTTGAGGTTAGAGGGCGACCCTACACACACTACCTGGAGGTTAGAGCTGGACCTAGGAGAGTCATCCTCACTCTCAATACCACTGCTGGTCGCTGAGGAACAGTTCTCATCCAGTGGTAGTTCCACTGGGGGAACCTGTGCTGGAAGCTGTCCCCTGGGAGAAGTATAACTCTCCCCTGAGGCATTCAGCAGGTCGTCCAGTCGTAGTACGTGGTCGTCAATCACCTGTGGGAGATATGCCAAGACTGAGAACCAGAATATATCAATATAATAATACTACTACTAATAATAATAATATATTTCTACAAGTACATGTACAAGGTATACAGATCATAGCCTGACATCAGTGACATACTACTATATAGAAAGTCCCTTGTTATGACTCACGAAATCGTAATGACACGATTGCAAACAAACCACACCCCGGCCGGGATTGAACCCTCGGTCAGAGAGTCTCAAAACTCCAGCCCGTCGCGTTAGCCACTAGACCAGCTAGCCACAATAAGATTCGTCCAACTAGGTATATTTCTACACCATAGGAAGGTTAGCACAGGCACCACTGTGACCACAAATACATGCCGTCATGTTGACGGCAGTGAAGGGACTTGAGCTAGAGTTCGTCACGGCCACGCTAGCTGGAGATTCGTCTGTAAAAACTTGCATTTGTGGTCACAGTGGTGCCTGTGCTAACCTTCCTATAGTGTAGAAATATACCTAGTTGGACGAATCTTATTGTGGCTAGCTGGTCTAGTGGCTAACGTGACGGGCTGGAGTTTTGAGACTCTCTGACCGCGGGTTCAATCCCGGCCGGGGTATGGTTTCCCTTGTTATGCTGAGCATTTCCCGCAAATTAGGTCAGTTTTGTCCCAGGATGCGACCCACACCAGTCCATTTTATACTGATGGGTGAACAGGGACAGGGACAGCAGGAGTCTTATGGAAACACATCCCTATAGTTTTCCAGCAGTTCCAGGGATCGATCCCTGGATCTCAGTGTTAGCTGAGTGCGCTACCAATTGCGCTATGGGACATCCCTAACTCCTGTCCAAACTCCAATGATCCTAGCCTTTATGTGTATCTCAGTGTATATACACTGAGAGATGTGTATCTCTCACCTTAACATCCTGGCTGACACTCACCTTAACATCCTGGCTGACACTCACCTTAACATCCTGGCTGACACATAGTGGTTCATCATAGACACTGCCGGAAGAGTCAGTGTCAGACTCGAACCCCTCGTCCCTCCTGACGGCTGACAGTGTCAGGTACTGCCAGTCACACACCAGCTGACGTCGTTCACACTTCTCCTGATGATAAGATGCACACCTGGGGTCAACTGAGGGTTAACTGGGGTCTGCTGGGGTCAGCTGTAGTCAGTAAGGGTCATCTTGTGCACACACACAAAGTTTACAGACTGCAGAAGCTAGAGAATCCTAACAAGATAAAACCAAGGATGGAAGGTTTGAAAAGGAAGAATAGGCAGAAAGGAATTAAGAGCAAAATGGAACATGAGTGGGAAAAAAGGCTAAACAACCTTTGCAATACAATGGTAGAGGAGATATCTGTAAAGAGCAAGAACTGAGAGACACAAGCTGTAGTTGCTGAGGCAAAGATTCAGAGGCTGACAGAAGAACTGGAAAATGCTGAAGCAGGATATATAAACAAGGACCAAAAGAAGCAAAGTGCTGGAAATAGGAACATCAGCAGACAGCAAAAGGAGTGAAGGAGGGAAAGAAGCTAGGAAGTCCTGTTATCATGTCCCAGCCACCGGGGTGTCTGGGACATGATAACGGAGACAATAAAGGTGATGCTTAAAACAGATCCAGGATACAGAGAGAAAAGAAATGAGAAGAAGAGAGGGAGAGGTCAATAATTATTCATGGACTTCAGGAGGCTGAAGGGACAACCTATGATGAAAGAAGACATTGGGAGAAAAAAGAGATTAAGAGCATCATTATAATAACAGGAAATAACAGGAGAGAAGGACATATCCTGACTAACAAATTTTCACTGAGGGAAAAATCGCCTATTTAAATTAACATTCAAGACAGAAGTGTTACAGAACAGGATACTACAACAAGAACTACTGTTAAAGGACTCCCAAGAATATCAGCAAGTGTACCTCGACTGCAGCAGAACATGAAAAGAAAAGGAACAACTGAGAGTGAGAGTAAGAAGATACCAGTGGAAGGAAAGAGAGACAGGACAGGCAACAATAAACAAAAAGCCCAGCCTCAAGGGGAACATCAAACACGAATGCTCACAGAACCCCCCTTCTCAACTCCTACCAACCAAACACATTAACCAGAAGCAAACAACACTCGCCCTTTCCCCAGCACTAACATCACCATCACAGCAACCTTCCATAATATCTTGCCCTGCCTTCCACCCTCAGCCAGCACCAACAGTTCCCTCCACTCAAAATACAGTACTGGGAATGAAGCTGAAGGTATGGTACACCAACATGTATGGATAAAAAAATAAGAGTGAGGAGTGGCAAGAGCAAATCACTGAGGCATCCATGGACTTCATAGCACTCACAGAAACAAAGCTCATGGGAATGATAACAGAAGCAATTGTTCCAACTGGATATCAGGTCCTGAGGAAAGACAGAGGAAACACAGGGGGAGGAGGAAATGCATTGTTTATCAAAAATCAGTTTAGTTTTGAGGAGATGGGTGGAATGGACACAGGGAAAGCAAATGACTTCACAGTCCAAAGGTGATGATAGAAGTGATGAACAATCTGTCACTGAGCAGCAAGAGACCAAGACTGATGAGAGCAACAGAGCAATGATGAATGCACTAGCTGAGGTGGCCAGAAGGGCCCACATGGGTAGGGTAAAGTTACTCATCAAGGGAAATTTCAACCACAAAGAGAGTGACTGGGAAAACCTAGAGCCACATGAGGGCCCAGAAACATGGAAGGTTAAGATGCCAGAGAACATATTGGAAAACATTATGTACCAGTGATACAACCAGAGAAAGAGAAGATGTACCAGCAAGGTTGGACCTTGTATTCACCTTAAACAGTTTAGACACAGGGAATATTACACACGAAAGTAACCTTGGTGCTAGTGATTATAATGTCCTGAGTTTTGAATACCTTGTAGAGTTAACAGTGGAGGGTGAAGGGACACGAGGAAGACAGAAAGCTAATCTTCAAAAAACGGACTACACAGGTATAAGGCAATTCCTGCATGAGGTGCAGTGGGCAAAACAACTGGAGGAAAAGACAGTAAATACAATGATGGAACAAGTGACCACAAAGCACAGGGGAGGCAGAGAAGTTTGTATCAAGGGGTAACAGAAAAATGGAAAGACCAGAGTGAGTCTATGTTTACCTGGAGGTGTAAAGAGGTTAAAGTCAAGTGTGCTAGAGCATGGAAAAAGTATAGAAGGCAAAGGACTCAAGAAAACAAGTAATTGAGCTGAAGAACCAGAAACAAATACGCATGGATAAGGAGAGATTCAGTGGCAATATTAGAATGACAGCATCAAAAGCCAAATCTGACCCAAAGTTTTTGCACAGTCACATCAGGAGGAAAACAACAGTCAAGGGCCAGGTGATCAGGCTGAAGGAGGAAGGACAGGAGCTCACAAAACTGACCAGAAAGTATTTGAAGAGCTTAACACAAGATTTAGAGAAGTATTCACAGTAAAGACAGAAATGCTTCCAGCAAACTTAGGTGGTAGGGTGCACCAGCAAGTGCTGGATGCACTGCATATAACCAAGGAGGAGGTGAAGAAACTACTAGGTGAACTACATACCACAAATGTAATGGTCCCAGATAACATCTCTCCTTGGGTCTTGAGAGAGGAAGCAGAGGCAGTGTGTGCCATTAACAGCAGCTTGGGCAACTGTCCGAGGTGTGGAAGACAGCAAATATTGTTCCAGTTTTTAAGAAAGAAGACAGATAGACAGCATTAAACTACAGACCAGTGTCACTGACATGTATAGTAGGCAAAATCATGGAGAAGATTATCAGGAGGAGAGTTATGGAGCAACTAGAAAAGATTGGGCATAATGATGACAATCAGCATGGATTCAGGGATGAGAAATCCTGTGTCACAAACATATTTGAGTTCTACAACAAGGTAACAGAAGTTTAACAGGAGAGAGAGAGGAGTGGGCAGACTGCATTTCTGTGGACTGTAAGAAGGCTGTCGACACAGTACCACACAAGAGACTGGTTCAACAAGTAAGGGAGCAGCAGAAATAGTAGGGAAAGCACTGTAGTGGATCAGGGAATACCTGACAAGAAAGAAATAACGAGTGTTGGTACGTGATGAGGTGTCAGAGTGGGCGCCTGTGACGAGTGGGGTTCCACAAGGGTAAATGTATAAGAATAATATGATTGAAGGAACAGATTGAGATGTCCCTGTTACCTGATCATGTGAAACTAAGAAGGAAATACAAGCGGATGAGGACCAGGTAAGGCTACAAGGGAATCTGGACAGGTTGCAAGCCTGGTCAAACAAATGGCTCCTGGAGTTTAACCCCAGTAAGTGCAAAGTCATGAAGCTTGGGGAAGGGCAAAGAAGACCACAGACAGAGTTCAGGCTAGGGGATTAAAGGCTGCCAACCTAACTTAAGGAAAAGGATCTCGGGGTGAGAATATCTCACCCCGAGATCCTTTTCCTTAAGTTAGGTTGGCAGCCTTTAATCCCCTAGCCTGAACTCTGTCTGTGGTCTTCTTTGCCCTTCCCCAAGCTTCATGACAGTCTTACAAGACATACTAGTCTTACAAGACACACTACAGTCTTACAAGACATTATACCGAGCATATCCCGAGGAGCACAACAATCAAATTGCTGCAGCATTATGGACGCTTGGCAAACCTAAGGAGCCATTCATGACACTGTACACCACGTACGTCAGACACTGTACACCACGTATGTCAGACGCTGTACACCACGTATGTCAGACACCGTACACCACGTATGTCAGACGCTGTACACCACGTATGTCAGACACTGTACACCACGTATGTCAGACACTGTACACCATGTATGTCAGACACTGTACACCATGTATGTCAGACACTGTACACCATGTACGTCAGACACTGTACACCATGTATGTCAGACACTGTACACCATGTATGTCAGACAATGTACACCATGTACGTCAGACATTATACACCATGTACGTTAGGCCTATATTGGAGTATACAGCACCAGTATTTAGCCCACACCTGGTCAAACATATCACGAAACTGGAGAAAGAAGAAAAGTTTGCAACAAGACTAGCCCAGGAGCTGAGCGGTATGTTTATGTGGAGAAGGTAAGAAACTTAACCTAATGACACTGGAGAAAACGAGGTGCATGGGAGACATGATAACAGCATATAAAATACTGAGAGGCAGTGAGAAGGTGAACAGGGACAGAATGTTTCAGAGGTAGGACACGGCAACAAGGGGACACGGCAACAAGGGGACACGGCAACAAGGGGACACGGCAACAAGGGGACACGGCAACAAGGGGACACGGCAACAAGGGGACACGGCAACAAGTGGACACGGCAACAAGGGGACACGGCAACAAGGGGACACGGCAACAAGGGGACACGGCAACAAGGGGACACGGCAACAAGGGGACACGGCAACAAGGGGACACGGCAACAAGGGGACACGGCAACAAGGGGACACGGCAACAAGGGGACACAGCAACAAGGGGACACGGCAACAAGGGGACACGGCAACAAGGGGACACGGCAACAAGGGGACACAGCAAAAAGGGGACACGGCAACAAGGGGACACGGCAACAAGGGGACACGGCAACAAGGGGACACAGCAACAAGGGGACACGGCAACAAGGGGACACGGCAACAAGGGGACACGGCAACAAGGGGACACGGCAACAAGGGGACACGACAACAAGGGGACACGGCAACAAGGGGACACGGCAACAAGGGGACACAGCAACAAGGGGACACAACAACAAGGGGACAAGGCAACGAGGGGACACGGCAACAAGGGGACACAGCAACAAATGGACACGGCAACAAGGGGACAGAGCAACAAGGGGACACAACAACAATGGGACACAGCAACAAGGGGACACAACAACAAGGGGACACAGCAACAAGGGGACACAACAACAAGGGGACACAATAACAAGTGGACACAGCAACAAGGGGACACAACAACAACGGGACACAACAACAAGGGGACACAACAACAAGGGGACACAACAACAAGTGGTCACAACAACAAGGGAACACAACAAAAAGGGGACACAACAACAAGGGGACACAACAACAAGTGGTCACAACAACAAGGGAACACAACAACAAGGGAACGCAACAAAAAGGGGACACAACAACAAGGGGACACAACAACAAGTGGTCACAACAACAAGGGAACACAACAACAAGGGAACGCAACAACAAGGGGACACAACAACAAGTGGTCACAACAACAAGGGAACACAACAACAAGGGAACGCAACAACAAGGGGACACAACAACAAGTGGTCACAACAACAAGGGAACACAACAACAAGGGAACGCAACAAAAAGGGGACACAACAACAAGGGGACACAACAACAAGGGGACACAACAACAAGTGGTCACAACAACAAGGGAACACAACAACAAGGGAACGCAACAAAAAGGGGACACAACAACAAGGGGACACAACAACAAGTGGTCACAACAACAAGGGAACACAACAACAAGGGAACGCAACAACAAGGGGACACAACAACAAGTGGTCACAACAACAAGGGAACGCAACAAAAAGGGGACACAACAACAAGGGGACACAACAACAAGTGGACACAACAACAAGGGGACACAACAACAAGGGAACACAACAACAAGGGAACACAACAAAAAGGGGACACAACAACAAGGGGACACAACAACAAGTGGACACAACAACAAGTGGTCACAACAACAAGGGAACACAACAACAAGGGAACGCAACAAAAAGGGGACACAACAAAAAGGGGACACAACAACAAGGGGACACAACAACAAGGGGACACAACAACAAGGGGACACAACAACAAGGGAACACAACAACAAGGGAACACAACAAAAAGGGGACACAACAACAAGGGAACACAACAACAAGGGGACACAACAACAAGGGGACACAACAACAAGGGGACACAACAACAAGGGGACACAGAAACAAGGGGACACAACAACAAGGGGACACAACAACAAGGACACAGCAACAAAGGGACACAACAACAAGGGGACACAACAACAAGGGGACACAACAACAATGGGACACAGCAACAAGGGGACACAGCAACAAGGGGACACAACAACAAGGGGACACAACAACAAGGGGACACAACAACAAGGGGACACAACAACAAGGGGACACAGCAAGAAGGGGACACAGTAACAAGGGGACACAACAACAAGGGGACACAACAACAAAGGGACACAACAACAAGGGGACACAACAACAAGGGGACACAACAAGGGGACACAACAACAAGGGGACACAACAACAAGGGGACACAACAACAAGGGATCACAACAACAAGGGGACACAACAACAAGGGGACACAACAACAAGGGACACAACAACAAGGGGACAAAATAACAAGGGGACACAACAACAAGGGGACACAGCAACAAGGGGACACAGCAACAAGGGGACACAACAACAAGGGGACACAACAACAAGGGGACAAAACAACAAGGGAACACAACAACAAGGGGACACAACAACAAGGGGACACAGCAACAAGGGGACACAACAACAAGGGGACACAACAACAAGGGGACATAACAAGGGGACACAGCAACAAGGGGACACAACAACAAGGGAACACAACAACAAGGGGACGCAACAACAAGGGGAAACAACAACAAGGGGACACAACAACAAGGGGACACAACAACAAGGGGACACAACAACAAGGAGACACAACAACAAGGGGACACAGCAAGAAGGGGACACAACAACAAACGGACAGAACAACAAGGGGACACAACAACAAGGGGACACAACAAGGGGACACAACAACAAGGGGACACAACAACAAGGGGACACAACAAGGGGACACAACAAGGGGACACAACAACAAGGGGACACAACAACATGGGGACACAGCAACAACGGGACACAACAACAAGGGGACACAACAACAAGTGGACACAACAACAAGGGGACACAACAACAAGGGGACACAACAACAAGTGGACACAACAACAAGGGGACACAACAAGGGGACACAGCAACAAGGGACACAACAACAAGGGGACACAACAACAAGGGGACACAACAAGGGGACACAACAACAAGGGGACACAACAACAAGGGGACATAACAACAAGGGGACACAACAACAAGGGGACACAACAACAAGGGGACACAACAACAAGGGGACACAACAACAAGGGGACACAACAACAAGGGGACACAACAACAAGGGGACACAACAACAAGGGGACGCAACAACAAGGGGACACAACAACAAGGGGACACAACAACAAGGGGACACAACAACAAGGGGACACAACAACAAGGGGACACAACAACAAGGGGACACAACAACAAGTGGTCACAACAACAAGGGGACACAGCAACAAGGGGACACAACAACAAGGGGACACAACAACAAGGGGACACAGCAACAAGGGGTCACAACAACAAGGGGACACAGCAACAAGGGGACACAACAACAAGGGGACACAACAACAAGGGGACACAACAACAAGGGGTCACAACAACAAGGGGACACAGCAACAAGGGGACACAACAACAAGGGAACACAGCAACAAGGGGACACAACAACAAGGGGACACAACAACAAGGGGACACAACAACAAGGGGACACAGCAACAAGGGGACACAGCAACAAGGGGACACAACAACAAGGGGACACAACAACAAGGGGACACAACAACAAGGGGTCACAACAACAAGGGGACACAGCAACAAGGGGTCACAACAACAAGGGGACACAACAACAAGGGGACACAACAACAAGGGGTCACAACAACAAGGGGACACAGCAACAAGGGGACACAACAACAAGGGAACACAACAACAAGGGGACACAACAACAAGGGGACACAGCAACAAGGGGACACAACAACAAGGGGACACAACAACAAGGGGACATAACAAGGGGACACAGCAACAAGGGGACACAACAACAAGGGAACACAACAACAAGGGGACGCAACAACAAGGGGAAACAACAACAAGGGGACACAACAACAAGGGGACACAACAACAAGGGGACACAACAACAAGGAGACACAACAACAAGGGGACACAGCAAGAAGGGGACACAACAACAAACGGACAGAACAACAAGGGGACACAACAACAAGGGGACACAACAACAAGGGGACACAACAACAAGGGGACACAACAAGGGGACACAACAAGGGGACACAACAACAAGGGGACACAACAACATGGGGACACAGCAACAACGGGACACAACAACAAGGGGACACAACAACAAGTGGACACAACAACAAGGAGACACAACAACAAGGGGACACAACAAGGGGACACAGCAACAAGGGACACAACAACAAGGGGACACAACAACAAGGGGACACAACAAGGGGACACAACAACAAGGGGACACAACAACAATGGGACATAACAACAAGGGGACACAACAACAAGGGGACACAACAACAAGGGGACACAACAACAAGGGGACACAACAACAAGGGGACACAACAACAAGGGGACGCAACAACAACTGGACACAACAACAAGGGGACACAACAACAAGGGGACACAACAACAAGGGGACACAACAACAAGGGGACACAACAACAAGGGGACACAACAACAAGTGGTCACAACAACAAGGGGACACAGCAACAAGGGGACACAACAACAAGGGGACACAACAACAAGGGGACACAGCAACAAGGGGTCACAACAACAAGGGGACACAGCAACAAGGGGACACAACAACAAGGGGACACAAAAACAAGGGGACACAACAACAAGGGGACACGGCAACAAGGGGACACGGCAACAAGGGGACACGGCAACAAGGGGACACGGCAACAAGGGGACACGGCAACAAGGGGACACGGCAACAAGGGGACACGGCAACAAGGGGACACGGCAACAAGGGGACACGGCAACAAGGGGACACGGCAACAAGGGGACACGGCAACAAGGGGACACGGCAACAAGGGGACACGGCAACAAGGGGACACGGCAACAAGGGGACACGGCAACAAGGGGACACGGCAACAAGGGGACACGGCAACAAGGGGACACGGCAACAAGGGGACACAGCAACAAGGGGACACGGCAACAAGGGGACACGGCAACAAGGGGACACGGCAACAAGGGGACACAGCAACAAGGGGACACGGCAACAAGGGGACACGGCAACAAGGGGACACGGCAACAAGGGGACACAGCAACAAGGGGACACGGCAACAAGGGGACACGGCAACAAGGGGACACGGCAACAAGGGGACACGGCAACAAGGGGACACGACAACAAGGGGACACGGCAACAAGGGGACACGGCAACAAGGGGACACAGCAACAAGGGGACACAACAACAAGGGGACAAGGCAACGAGGGGACACGGCAACAAGGGGACACAGCAACAAATGGACACGGCAACAAGGGGACAGAGCAACAAGGGGACACAACAACAATGGGACACAGCAACAAGGGGACACAACAACAAGGGGACACAGCAACAAGGGGACACAACAACAAGGGGACACAATAACAAGTGGACACAGCAACAAGGGGACACAACAACAACGGGACACAACAACAAGGGGACACAACAACAAGGGGACACAGCAACAAGGGGACACAACAACAAGGGGACACAACAACAAGGGGACACAACAACAAGGGGTCACAACAACAAGGGGACACAGCAACAAGGGGACACAACAACAAGGGGACACAACAACAAGGGGACACAGCAACAAGGGGTCACAACAACAAGGGGACACAGCAACAAGGGGACACAACAACAAGGGGTCACAACAACAAGGGGACACAACAACAAGGGGTCACAACAACAAGGGGACACAGCAACAAGGGGACACAACAACAAGGGGACAAAGCAACAAGGGGACACAACAACAAGGGGACACAACAACAAGGGGACACAACAACAAGGGGACACAACAACAAGGGGACACAGCAACAAGGGGACACAGCAACAAGGGGACACAACAACAAGGGGACACAACAACAAGGGGACACAGCAACAAGGGGACACAACAACAAGGGGACACAACAACAAGGGGACACAACAACAAGGGGACGCAACAACAAGGGGACACAGCAACAAGGGGACACAACAACAAGGGGACACAACAACAAGGGGACACAACAACAAGGGGACACAACAACAAGGGGACACAACAACAAGGGGACACAGCAACAAGGGGACACAACAACAAGGGGAGACAACAACAAGGGGACACAGCAACAAGGGGACACAACAACAAGGGGTCACAACAACAAGGGGACACAGCAACAAGGGGACACAACAACAAGGGGACACAACAACAAGGGGACACAACAACAAGGGGTCACAACAACAATGGGACACAGCAACAAGGGGACACAACAACAAGGGGACACAACAACAAGGGGACACAACAACAAGGGGTCACAACAACAAGGGGACACAGCAACAAGGGGACACAACAACAAGGGGACACAACAAGGGGACACAACAACAAGGGGACACAACAACAAGGGGACACAACAACAAGGGGACATAACAACAAGGGGTCACAACAACAAGGGGACACAACAACAAGGGGACACAACAACAAGGGGACACAACAACAAGGGGACACAACAACAAGGGGACACAACAACAAGGGGACACAACAACAAGGGGACACAACAACAAGGGGACACAACAATAAGGGGACACAGCAACAAGGGGACACAACAACAAGGGGACACAACAACAAGGGGACACAACAACAAGGGGACACAACAACAAGGGGACACAGCAACAAGGGGACACAACAACAAGGGGACACAACAACAAGGGGACACAGCAACAAGGGGACACAACAACAAGGGGACACAACAACAAGGGGACACAACAACAAGGGGACACAGCAACAAGGGGACACAACAACAAGGGGTCACAACAACAAGGGGACACAACAACAAGGGGACACAACAACAAGGGGACACAACAACAAGGGGACACAACAACAAGGGGACACAACAACAAGGGAACACAACAACAAGGGGACACAGCAACAAGGGGACACAACAACAAGGGGACACAACAACAAGGGGACACAACAACAAGGGGACACAGCAACAAGGGGACACAGCAACAAGGGGACACAACAACAAGGGGTCACAACAACAAGGGGACACAACAACAAGGGGACACAACAACAAGGGGACACAACAACAAGGGGACACAACAACGAGGGGACACAACAACAAGGGGACACAGCAACAAGGGGACACAACAACAAGGGGTCACAACAACAAGGGGACACAGCAACAAGGGGACACAACAACAAGGGGACACAACAACAAGGGGACACAACAACAAGGGGACACAACAACAAGGGGACACAACAACAAGGGGACACAGCAACAAGGGGACACAGCAACAAGAGGACACAACAACAAGGGGTCACAACAACAAGGGGACACAACAACAAGGGGACACAACAACAAGGGGACACAACAACAAGGGGACACAACAACGAGGGGACACAACAACAAGGGGACACAGCAACAAGGGGACACAACAACAAGGGGTCACAACAACAAGGGGACACAACAACAAGGGGACACAACAACAAGGGGACACAACAACAAGGGGACACAACAACAAGGGGACACAACAACAAGGGGACACAACAACAAGGGGACACAACAACAAGGGGACACAACAACAAGGGGACACAACAACAAGGGGACACAACAACAAGGGGACACAACAACAAGGGGACACAACAACAAGGGGACACAACAACAAGGGGACACAACAACAAGGGGACACAACAACAAGGGGACACAACAACAAGGGGACACAACAACAAGGGGACACAACAACAAGGGGACACAACAACAAGGGGACACAACAACAAGGGGACACAACAACAAGGGGACACAACAACAAGGGGACACAACAACAAGGGGACACAACAACAAGGGGACACAACAACAAGGGGACACAACAAGGGGACACAACAACAAGGGGACACAACAACAAGGGGTCACAACTGGAAGTTGAAAACTCAGATGAGTCACAGGGATGTTAGGAAGTATTTCTTCAGTCATAGAAATATCAGGAAGTGGAACAATCTGGAGGGTGATGCAGTGGTGGCAGAATCCATGCATAGCTTTAAGAATAAGTATGATAAAGTTCATGGAGCAGGGAGAGAGTGGATCTAGTAGCAATTAGCAGAGAGGCAGGGCCACAAATAGGTGAGTAGACTAAGAACCAAGTTGTAATTAAAACACTCAACATATTCTTACCTTAGGATAGTTATGGGTGGTGTGGGCGTGGTGTATGGGCATGGGTGGGCAGAGTAAGTTGTCAACAAGGGCAGTAAGGGTAGCACATGACTGTGCTCCCATGACTGCATGACGGCCATGATACACCACCTCACATGTAAACACACCACCCGCCATCTTGGATTACACCTTCCTTCTCTCACTTTATCTTCCTTTCTGTTCTTCCTCCGTCCGTACGTTCGTTGTTTACACCTTCTTTAACGACATAGCACCACAGCACTGACCACTAGACTGCAATTAATTCTCCAGGGATTATTGTAATCCCATGATAATCATCAGTCTTATTCTCTATCCTTCACTCCCTCGTGAACACTGTTACTATGGCAAGCATTTTCAACTCAATCGACACTATGTAATTTTGGAAGTTTTAGTTCTTTCACTCAACAAACTACTGTAGTAGTAGTAGTAGTAGTAGTAGTAGTAGTAGTAGTAGTAGTGAGCAATGTCTGGCTACAAGTCTTCAATGTTCGGTAATTCAACATCTTCAGAAAAGTAATTTCTTATTGTGTTATTTGAGATCAATCGTGACTTATATTATCATCTTACACTGTTATTATCCACTCATCTTCAACCAGTCCTCCTCTTCCTCTATCCTTTCCTCTCCATACTACATCGTTCATGTATATTCTACATGTCATTCAATGGATTTCAAGAAAGTTTATTATTCATTTGGGAAAGTCGTAACTTAACCGCAGCAGCCAGAGTGAAGCTTAGGAACACTGGGGGTAGAGCCACTGTTCTCTGTACTGACCCACACCACAGACTGGGGGTTGAACCACTGTTCTCTGTACTGACCCACACCACAGACTGGGGGTAGAGCCACTGTTCTCTGTACTGACCCACACCACAGACTGGGGGTTGAACCACTGTTTTCTGTACTAACCCACACCACAGACTGGGGGTTGAACCACTGTTCTCTGTACTAACCCACACCACAGACTGGGGGTTGAACCACTGTTCTCTGTACTAACCCACACCACAGACTGGGGGTAGAACCACTGTTCTCTGTACTAACCCACACCACAGACTGGGGGTTGAACCACTGCTCTCTGTACTAACCCACACCACAGACTGGGGGTTGAACCACTGTTCTCTGTACTAACCCACACCACAGACTGGGGGTAGAGCCACTGTTCTCTGTACTAACCCACACCACAGACTGGGGGTTGAACCACTGTTCTCTGTACTAACCCACACCACAGACTGGGGGTAGAACCACTGTTCTCTGTACTGACCCACACCACAGACTGGGGGTTGAACCACTGTTCTCTGTACTGACCCACACCACAGACTGGGGGTTGAACCACTGTTCTCTGTACTAACCCACACCACAGACTGGGGGTTGAACCACTGCTCTCTGTACTAACCCACACCACAGACTGGGGGTTGAACCACTGTTCTCTGTACTAACCCACACCACAGACTGGGGGTTGAACCACTGCTCTCTGTACTAACCCACACCACAGACTGGGGGTTAACCACTGTTCTCTGTACTAACCCACACCACAGACTGGGGGTTAACCACTGTTCTCTGTACTAACCCACACCACAGACTGGGGTTGAACCACTGTTCTCTGTACTAACCCACACCACAGACTGGGGGTTAACCACTGTTCTCTGTACTAACCCACACCACAGACTGGGGTTGAACCACTGTTCTCTGTACTAACCCACACCACAGACTGGGGGTAGAGCCACTGTTCTCTGTACTAACCCACACCACAGACTGGGGGTTAACCACTGTTCTCTGTACTAACCCACACCACAGACTGGGGGTTGAACCACTGTTCTCTGTACTAACCCACACCACAGACTGGGGGTAGAGCCACTGTTCTCTGTACTAACCCACACCACAGACTGGGGGTTGAACCACTGTTCTCTGTACTAACCCACACCACACACTGGGGGTTGAACCACTGTTCTCTGTACTAACCCACACCACAGACTGGGGGTTAACCACTGTTCTCTGTACTAACCCACACCACAGACTGGGGTTGAACCACTGTTCTCTGTACTAACCCACACCACAGACTGGGGGTTAACCACTGTTCTCTGTACTAACCCACACCACAGACTGGGGGTTGAACCACTGTTCTCTGCACTAACCCACACCACAGACTGGGGGTTGAACCACTGTTCTCTGTACTGACCCACACCACAGACTGGGGGTTGAACCACTGTTCTCTGTACTAACCCACAAAACAGACTGGGGGTTGAACCACTGTTCTCTGTACTAACCCACACCACAGACTGGGGGTTAACCACTGTTCTCTGTACTAACCCACACCACAGACTGGGGGTTGAACCACTGTTCTCTGTACTAACCCACACCACAGACTGGGGGTTGAACCACTGTTCTCTGTACTAACCCACACCACAGACTGGGGGTTGAACCACTGTTCTCTGTACTAACCCACACCACAGACTGGGGGTTGAACCACTGTTCTCTGTACTAACCCACACCACAGACTGGGGGTTGAACCACTGTTCTCTGTACTAACCCACACCACAGACTGAGGGTTGAACCACTGTTCTCTGTACTAACCCACACCACAGACTGGGGGTTGAACCACTGTTCTCTGTACTAACCCACACCACAGACTGGGGGGTTGAGCCACTGTTCTCTGTACTAACCCACACCACAGACTGGGGGGTTGAGCCACTGTTATCAATGATCAGGAGAGGAGGATGCTGAGTGGAAGATGTCAACTTGGATGTTCAGCTCTGTCCATCTCAACCCTGTAATGATAAATTGCATTATATAAGCCAGTAAGAGAGTACACCTGATCAACCAGGTTGTGATGGATGCACAGGCTTCTAGACTGCCAGCAACAACAACCTGGTTGACCAGTAGATGACAAGAGTGTCTCCTGTCAAAATGTTCAGTGTTACAGTGTACGTCACCTAGAACTGTGATCCAGTGTTACAGTGTACGTCACCTAGAACTGTGATCCAGTGTTACAGTGTACGTCACCTAGAACTGTGATCCAGTGTTACAGTGTACGTCACCTAGAACTGTGATCCAGCTCGCTGTTAGTTGCTTTCAATTCCATCCACTCTACAAGTGAATAGTATTCGCATTATGATCCTCTTTTGCAACACGATCTTGCAAGATCACTGTTGCATTACTATCTTGCAAGATCACTGTTGCATTACGATCTTGCAAGATCACTGTTGCATTACGATCTTGCAAGATCACTGTTGCATTACGATCTTGCAAGATCACTGTTGCATTACGATCTTGCAAGATCACTGTTGCATTACGATCTTGCAAGATCACTGTTGCATTACTATCTTGCAAGATCACTGTTGCATTACAATCTTGCAAGATCACTGTTGCATTACGATCTTGCAAGATCACTGTTGCATTACTATCTTGCAAGATCACTGTTGCATTACGATCTTGCAAGATCACTGTTGCATTACGATCTTGCAAGATCACTGTTGCATTACGATCTTGCAAGATCACTGTTGCATTACTATCTTGCAAGATCACTGTTGCATTACAATCTTGCAAGATCACTGTTGCATTACGATCTTGCAAGATCACTGTGTTGCATTAGACATTTGTTATTCAAAGTAATTATGGTAATTAGTAAGTCATTCACTGGGCTGGCTGGTAATTAGCGAGAGCAAGCAGTGGCGGTGTGTGGCAATAATTCCCGGGAAAATCTGCCTTAATCAGCTGACAATTTTGGCGGGAGAAAGTCGCCATAGTTGCCACACACTGCCAGCTAACCCACAATATTTAGTTCTATTAATCTTGTGTAATCAAACACATCCGTCAAGAAACATACGTTTTCTGCCTTTAAGCCAAATCAGATAACATTCAGGACTAATTTGCATACACAATTAACATAATTTATAACAAAAAACAACGAAATAATAGAGATCAGTGAAGCTCTGGGGCGCTTGTAAATTATTGTTAACCAAGCGGCAACACTCCGTGACGTCAGCGGAAGACACGTGATTGGTGGAGGATCTGAGTGAGAGAGACACCTGATTGGTGGAGAGCGGGAAGATGGCAGGAAGAATTGAGGTCTTATTTGATTGGTCATTAGCGGTCTTGAGATCACTGATTGGTCTTAAACCCAATGGAAGTTCCAGGGTTGAACCCTGGGGGAGGGCGAGATGTATGGGCAAGTGACTTGACACCTGCTGTCACTGTTCACCTAACAGTAAGTAGGTACCTGGGTGTTAGTTACTTGACACCTGCTGTCACTGTTCACCTAGCAGTAAGTAGGTACCTGGGTGTTAGTTACTTTACACCTGCTGTCACTGTTCACCTAGCAATAAGTAGGTACCTGGGTGTTAGTTACTTGACACCTGCTGTCACTGTTCACCTAGCAATAAGTAGGTACCTGGGTGTTAGTTACTTGACACCTGCTGTCACTGTTCACCTAGCAATAAGTAGGTACCTGGGTGTTACTCACTTTACACCTGCTGTCACTGTTCACCTAACAGTAAGTAGGTACCTGGGTGTTACTCACTTGACACCTGTTGTCACTGTTCACCTAGCAGTAAGTAGGTACCTGGGTGTTAGTTACTTGACACCTGCTGTCACTGTTCACCTAGCAGTAAGTAGGTACCTGGGTGTTAGTCACTTTACACCTGCTGTCACTGTTCACCTAGCAGTAAGTAGGTACCTGGGTGTTAGTCACTTTACACCTGCTGTCACTGTTCACCTAGCAGTAAGTAGGTACCTGGGTGTTAGTTACTTTACACCTGCTGTCACTGTTCACCTAGCAGTAAGTAGGTACCTGGGTGTTAGTCACCTTACACCTGGTACTACTGTTCACCTAACAGTAAGTTGGTACATGGGTGTTAGTCGCCTTACACCTGGTACTACTGTTCACCTAGCAGTAAGTAGGTACCTGGGTGTTAGTCACCTTACACCTGGTACCACTGTTCACCTAGCAGTAAGTAGGTACCTGGATGTTAGTCACCTTACACCTGGTACCACTGTTCACCTAGCAGTAAGTAGGTACATGGGTGTTAGTCACCTTACACCTGGTACTACTGTTCACCTAGCAGTAAGTAGGTACCTGGGTGTTAGTCACTTTACACCTGCTGTCACTGTTCACCTAACAGTAAGTAGGTACCTGGGTGTTAGTCACTTTACACCTGCTGTCACTGTTCACCTAGCAGTAAGTAGGTACCTGGGTGTTAGTCACTTGACACCTGCTGTCACTGTTCACCTAGCAGTAAGTAGGTACCTGGGTGTTAGTCACTTGACACCTGCTGTCACTGTTCACCTAGCAATAAGTAGGTACCTGGGTGTTAGTCACCTTACGCCTGTTGTCACTATTCACCTAGCAGTAAGTAGGTACCTGGGTGTTAGTCACCTTACGCCTGTTGTCACTATTCACCTAGCAGTAAGTAGGTACCTGGGTGTTAGTCACCTTACACCTGGTACCACTGTTCACCTAGCAGTAAGTAGGTACCTGGGTGTTAGTCACCTTACACCTGGTACCACTGTTCACCTAGCAGTAAGTAGGTACCTGGGTGTTAGTCACCTTACACCTGGTACTACTGTTCACCTAGCAGTAAGTAGGTACCTGGGTGTTAGTCACCTTACACCTGGTACTACTGTTCACCTAGCAGTAAGTAGGTACCTGGGTGTTAGTCACCTTACACCTGGTACTACTGTTCACCTAGCAGTAAGTAGGTACCTGGGTGTTAGTCACCTTACACCTGGTACCACTGTTCACCTAGCAGTAAGTAGGTACCTGGGTGTTAGTCAATATTAAATACTTCTGTCATCATTGACTCCATCAATGTCTTGCCAGAGACGCGTCTACACTAGAGTTAAAAAACTGCAACATCTCCACGCCTCCTTCAGAGTGCAAGTATTGTATTTCCCACCTCCAGGACTCAAGTCTGGTTAACCTGTTTTCCCTGAATCGCATCATGTTACTTTGCTCTCACTCCAACAGTACGTCAAGTCGTAAAAATCTCGACTCCTATCTAACACACTCACACATGCTTGCTGGAAGTCCAAGTCCCTCCCACACAAAACCTGCTTTACCTCCTTCCTCCAACCTTTCCTAGGCCAACCCCCACCCCTCCTACCTTCTACTACATATTTATAAGTTCTCCAAGTCATTCTATTTTGTACCATCCTCTCTAAATGTCCGAACCACCTCAACAACCCTTCCTCAGCACTCTGGATCATACTTTTAGTAACTCCACACCTCCTAATTTCCAAGCTATGTATTCTCTACATTATAGTGACACTGCACATGACCCTCAGACACAACATCTCCACTGCCTCCAGCCTTCTTGCTGCAACATTCACAACCCATGATTCACACCCATATAAGAGTGTTGGTACAACTATACTCTCATACATTCCTTCCAGTAATCTAGTTCATACCTCTCCTCCTGTTCTAGATGCTCCTGGTGTCTCATCTATTTCACGCTCCTCTTGTCCTCTCCAATACTTTGGAGAAACTGGCCGCTCTCTTTCTGACAGACCTAAGGAGCACAAACATAGCGTTAGGCTTGCCGACGCCGGAAATGGCCTTTTTTGTCATGCAAGAGATCACAGTCATCCTACTGACTGGTCCTGTGCTCAAAGTGTCTACCTTCTAGCCTGACAGTCACCTTCCTGAAGCATCTTCGTCCTGTTTCTGTAGATGACTTCCTTGCTTATTAACATTGTCACATATTCCAAGCTTCACAACACTCATGACTTAACCTCATCCTTTCTTCTTTTCTCTTTTCCTTTCTTTCTCTTCCTTTGTTTTTCTTTCTCCAGCCTATGTTGTTCTGTCCTTCAGTGTTCCCCCTCCCATATGTTTTTGGTCCTACCCCCACATAACAGAGGTACACACATGTATACACAGGGCTCCGGACCAGCAAAATGTGAGCAGTCATGAAGGTCTCTTCACGAAATTCAATTTCAACAACAAGAAGTATACTATGTCCTAAATGAAACAAGCTGGGAAGATATCCTAAACAACATGGATCCGAACATCTGCCTTGATAAAATGAACTCTGTGGTTCTTGAGATCTGCTCAAGACACATTCCATTAAGAAAAAGAAAGAGAAGATGTAAACTAGAAAGAGAGAGACGTTCCTTATACAGACGAAGGTGAAGAGTCACAGAGCTGCTGAGTGGCGTCAATATATCTGAAATACGAAGGGAAGCACTAGTCAATAAAATTACAAATATCGAACTTAAGCTGAAGGAATATTATAGGAGACAATAATCACAGCCCGAACTATAAGCCATAAAGGAAATTAAATAAAAATACTTCTTCTCTTATGCCAAATCTACGGTAAAAACAATATCCAGTATTGGGCCGCTGCTCAGGTGGGATGGGACACACATGACAGCTAATAAATGAGTGAGATACTGTAGCACCAATATGACTCAGTGCTCAGCGAGCCACTACCCACTCGTAGGGTCGACAATCCAAATGAATTCTTTATGAACAAAACCAAAAATTTGGTTATCCCAAAACTCTCGGATATTATACTAACTCCACAAGATTTTGAAGAGGCAATTAATGACATGCCCATGTACTCTGCCCCATGCCCAGACTCAGGGAACTCCGTGTTCATCAAGAACTGCAAGAAGCCCCTATCACCGGTGGCCTAACCTAACCTAACCGGTGGCCTGAGACAGTGCTGTGTGAGGTATATGTTAGGTCTTGTGGTCTGAGACAGTGCTGTGTGAGGTATATGTTAGGTCTTGTGGTCTGAGACAGTGCTGTGTGAGGTATATGTTAGGTCTTGTGGTCTGAGACAGTGCTGTGTGAGGTATATGTTAGGTCTTGTGGTCTGAGACAGTGTTGTGTGAGGTATATGTTAGGTCTTGTGGTCTGAGACAGTGCTGTGTGAGGTATATGTTAGGTCTTGTGGTCTGAGACAGTGCTGTGTGAGATATATGTTAGGTCTTGTGGTCTGAGACAGTGTTATCTGAGCTCATGTAGAAGTTAGCCTGGGTAGACTCAGTGAAGTTCTAGCTACGGTAGACTCAGGGAAGTTCTAGCTAGGGTAGACTCAGTGAAGTTCTAGCTACGGTAGACTCAGGGAAGTTCTAGCTAGGGTAGACTCAGGGAAGTTCTAGCTAGGATAGACTCATGGAAGCTCTAGCTAGGGTAGACTCAGGGAAGTTCTAGCTAGGGTAGACTCAGGGAAGTTCTAGCTAGGATAGACTCAGGGAAGCTCTAGCTATGATAGACTCAGGGAAGCTCTAGCTAGGATAGACTCAGGGAAGCTCTAGCTAGGATAGACTCAGGGAAGCTCTAGCTAGGGTAGACTCAGGGAAGTTCTAGCTAGGGTAGACTCAGGGAAGTTCTAGCTAGGGTAGACTCAGGGAAGTTCTAGCTAGGGTAGACTCAGGGAAGTTCTAGCTAGGATAGACTCAGGGAAGCTGTAGCTAGGGTAGACTCAGGGAACTTCTAGCTAGGGTAGACTCAGGGAAGTTCTAGCAAGGGTAGACTCAGTGAAGTTCTAGCTAGGGTAGACTCAGTGAAGTTCTAGCTAGGGAAGACTCAGGGAAGTTGTAGCTAGGGTAGACTCAGTGAAGTTCTAGCTAGGGTAGACTCAGTGAAGTTCTAGCTAGGGAAGACTCAGGGAAGTTGTAGCTAGGGTAGACTCAGGGAAGTTATAGCTAGGGTAGACTCAGTGAAGTTCTAGCTACGGTAGACTCAGGGAAGTTTTAGCTAGGGTAGACTCAGGGAAGTTCCAGCTACGGTAGACTCAGTGAAGTTCTAGCTAGGGTAGACTCAGGGAAGTTCTAGCTAGGGTAGACTCAGGGAAGTTCTAACTAGGGTAGACTCAGGGAAGTTCTAGCTAGGGTAGACTCAGGGAAGTTCTAGCTAGAGAAGACTCAGGGAAGTTCTAGCTAGGGTAGACTCAGGGAAGTTCTAGCTAGGGTAGACTCAGTGAAGTTCTAGCTACGGTAGACTCAGAGAAGTTTTAGCTAGGGTAGACTCAGGGAAGTTCAAGCTACGGTAGACTCAGTGAAGTTCTAGCTAGGGTAAACTCAGGGAAGTTCTAGCTAGGGTAGACTCAGGGAAGTTCTAACTAGGGTAGACTCAGGGAAGTTCTAGCTAGGGTAGACTCTGTGAAGTTCTAGCTAGGGTAGACTCAGGGAAGTTCTAGCTAGGGTAGACTCAGGGAAGCTCTAGCTAGGGTAGACTCAGTGAAGTTCTAGCTAGGGTAGACTCAGGGAAGTTCTAGCTAGGGTAGACTCAGGGAAGTTCTAGCTAGGGTAGACTCAGGGAAGTTCTAGCTAGGGTAGACTCAGGGAAGTTCTAGCTAAGGTAGACTCAGGGAAGTTCTAGCTAGGGTAGACTCAGGGAAGTTCTAGCTAGGGTAGACTCAGGGAAGTTCTAGCTAGGGTAGACTCAGTGAAGTTCTAGCTAGAGTAGACTCAAGGAAGTTCTAGCTAGGGTAGACTAAGGGAAGTTCTTGCTAGGGTAGACTCACGGAAGTTCTAGCAAGGGAAGACTCAGGGAAGTTCTAGCTAGGGTAGACTCAAGGGAGTTCTAGCTAGGGTAGACACAGGGAAGTTCTAACTAGGGTACTCAGGGAAGTTCTAGCTAGAACAGACTCAGGGAAGTTCTAGCTAGGGTAGACTCAGGGAAGTTCTAGCTAGAATAGACTCAGGGAAGTTGTAGCTAGGGTAGACTCAGGGAAGTTCTAGCTAGGGTAGACTCAGGGAAGTTTTAGCTAGGATAGACTCAGGGAAGTTCTAGCTAGGGTAGACTCAGGGAAGTTCTGGCTAGGGTAGACTCAGGGAAGTTCTAGCTAGGATAGACTCAGGGAAGTTCTAGCTAGAATACACTAAGGGGAATGCTTGCTAGGGATGTCTCAGGGAAGTTCTAGCTAGGATAGACTCAGGAAAGTTCTAGTTGGATAGACTCAGGGAAGTTCTAGCTAGGGTAGACTCAGGGAAGTTCTAGCTAGGGTAGACTCAGAGAAGTTCTAGCTAGGGTAGTATAAGGGAAGTTCTAGCTAGGGTAGACTCAGCAAGTTCTAGCTAGGGTAGACTCAGGGAAGTTCTAGCTAGGATAGACTCAGGGAAGCTGTAGCTAGGGTAGACTCAGGGAACTTCTAGCTAGGGTAGACTCAGGGAAGTTCTAGCTAGGGTAGACTCAGGGAAGTTCTAGCTAGGGTAGACTCAATGAAGTTCTAGCTAGGGTAGACTCAGGGAAGTTCTAGCTAGGGTAGACTCAGGGAAGTTCTAGCAAGGGTAGACTCAGTGAAGTTCTAGCTAGGGTAGACTCAGTGAAGTTCTAGCTAGGGAAGACTCAGGGAAGTTGTAGCTAGGGTAGACTCAGTGAAGTTCTAGCTAGGGTAGACTCAGTGAAGTTCTAGCTAGGGAAGACTCAGGGAAGTTGTAGCTAGGGTAGACTCAGGGAAGTTATAGCTAGGGTAGACTCAGTGAAGTTCTAGCTACGGTAGACTCAGGGAAGTTTTAGCTAGGGTAGACTCAGGGAAGTTCCAGCTACGGTAGACTCAGTGAAGTTCTAGCTAGGGTAGACTCAGGGAAGTTCTAGCTAGGGTAGACTCAGGGAAGTTCTAACTAGGGTAGACTCAGGGAAGTTCTAGCTAGGGTAGACTCAGGGAAGTTCTAGCTAGAGAAGACTCAGGGAAGTTCTAGCTAGGGTAGACTCAGGGAAGTTCTAGCTAGGGTAGACTCAGTGAAGTTCTATCTACGGTAGACTCAGAGAAGTTTTAGCTAGGGTAGACTCAGGGAAGTTCAAGCTACGGTAGACTCAGTGAAGTTCTAGCTAGGGTAAACTCAGGGAAGTTCTAGCTAGGGTAGACTCAGGGAAGTTCTAACTAGGGTAGACTCAGGGAAGTTCTAGCTAGGGTAGACTCTGTGAAGTTCTAGCTAGGGTAGACTCAGGGAAGTTCTAGCTAGGGTAGACTCAGGGAAGCTCTAGCTAGGGTAGACTCAGTGAAGTTCTAGCTAGGGTAGACTCAGGGAAGTTCTAGCTAGGGTAGACTCAGGGAAGTTCTAGCTAGGGTAGACTCAGGGAAGTTCTAGCTAGGGTAGACTCAGGGAAGTTCTAGCTAAGGTAGACTCAGGGAAGTTCTAGCTAGGGTAGACTCAGGGAAGTTCTAGCTAGGGTAGACTCAGGGAAGTTCTAGCTAGGGTAGACTCAGTGAACTTCTAGCTAGAGTAGACTCAAGGAAGTTCTAGCTAGGGTAGACTAAGGGAAGTTCTTGCTAGGGTAGACTCACGGAAGTTCTAGCAAGGGAAGACTCAGGGAAGTTCTAGCTAGGGTAGACTCAAGGGAGTTCTAGCTAGGGTAGACACAGGGAAGTTCTAACTAGGGTACTCAGGGAAGTTCTAGCTAGAACAGACTCAGGGAAGTTCTAGCTAGGGTAGACTCAGGGAAGTTCTAGCTAGGATAGACTCAGGGAAGTTGTAGCTAGGGTAGACTCAGGGAAGTTCTAGCTAGGGTAGACTCAGGGAAGTTTTAGCTAGGATAGACTCAGGGAAGTTCTAGCTAGGGTAGACTCAGGGAAGTTCTGGCTAGGGTAGACTCAGGGAAGTTCTAGCTAGGATAGACTCAGGGAAGTTCTAGCTAGAATACACTAAGGGGAATGCTTGCTAGGGATGTCTCAGGGAAGTTCTAGCTAGGATAGACTCAGGAAAGTTCTAGTTGGATAGACTCAGGGAAGTTCTAGCTAGGGTAGACTCAGGGAAGTTCTAGCTAGGGTAGACTCAGTGAAGTTCTAGCTAGGGAAGACTCAGGGAAGTTGTAGCTAGGGTAGACTCAGTGAAGTTCTAGCTAGGGTAGACTCAGTGAAGTTCTAGCTAGGGAAGACTCAGGGAAGTTGTAGCTAGGGTAGACTCAGGGAAGTTCTAGCTAGGGTAGACTCAGTGAAGTTCTAGCTACGGTAGACTCAGGGAAGTTTTAGCTAGGGTAGACTCAGGGAAGTTCCAGCTACGGTAGACTCAGTGAAGTTCTAGCTAGGGTAGACTCAGGGAAGTTCTAGCTAGGGTAGACTCAGGGAAGTTCTAACTAGGGTAGACTCAGGGAAGTTCTAGCTAGGGTAGACTCAGGGAAGTTCTAGCTAGAGAAGACTCAGGGAAGTTCTAGCTAGGGTAGACTCAGGGAAGTTCTAGCTAGGGTAGACTCAGTGAAGTTCTAGCTACGGTAGACTCAGAGAAGTTTTAGCTAGGGTAGACTCAGGGAAGTTCAAGCTACGGTAGACTCAGTGAAGTTCTAGCTAGGGTAAACTCAGGGAAGTTCTAGCTAGGGTAGACTCAGGGAAGTTCTAACTAGGGTAGACTCAGGGAAGTTCTAGCTAGGGTAGACTCTGTGAAGTTCTAGCTAGGGTAGACTCAGGGAAGTTCTAGCTAGGGTAGACTCAGGGAAGCTCTAGCTAGGGTAGACTCAGTGAAGTTCTAGCTAGGGTAGACTCAGGGAAGTTCTAGCTAGGGTAGACTCAGGGAAGTTCTAGCTAGGGTAGACTCAGGGAAGTTCTAGCTAGGGTAGACTCAGGGAAGTTCTAGCTAAGGTAGACTCAGGGAAGTTCTAGCTAGGGTAGACTCAGGGAAGTTCTAGCTAGGGTAGACTCAGGGAAGTTCTAGCTAGGGTAGACTCAGTGAAGTTCTAGCTAGAGTAGACTCAAGGAAGTTCTAGCTAGGGTAGACTAAGGGAAGTTCTTGCTAGGGTAGACTCACGGAAGTTCTAGCAAGGGAAGACTCAGGGAAGTTCTAGCTAGGGTAGACTCAAGGGAGTTCTAGCTAGGGTAGACACAGGGAAGTTCTAACTAGGGTACTCAGGGAAGTTCTAGCTAGAACAGACTCAGGGAAGTTCTAGCTAGGGTAGACTCAGGGAAGTTCTAGCTAGGATAGACTCAGGGAAGTTGTAGCTAGGGTAGACTCAGGGAAGTTCTAGCTAGGGTAGACTCAGGGAAGTTTTAGCTAGGATAGACTCAGGGAAGTTCTAGCTAGGGTAGACTCAGGGAAGTTCTGGCTAGGGTAGACTCAGGGAAGTTCTAGCTAGGATAGACTCAGGGAAGTTCTAGCTAGAATACACTAAGGGGAATGCTTGCTAGGGATGTCTCAGGGAAGTTCTAGCTAGGATAGACTCAGGAAAGTTCTAGTTGGATAGACTCAGGGAAGTTCTAGCTAGGGTAGACTCAGGGAAGTTCTAGCTAGGGTAGACTCAGAGAAGTTCTAGCTAGGGTAGTATAAGGGAAGTTCTAGCTAGGGTAGACTCAGCAAGTTCTAGCTAGGGTAGACTCAGGGAAGTTCTAGCTAGGATAGACTCAGGGAAGCTGTAGCTAGGGTAGACTCAGGGAACTTCTAGCTAGGGTAGACTCAGGGAAGTTCTAGCTAGGGTAGACTCAGGGAAGTTCTAGCTAGGGTAGACTCAATGAAGTTCTAGCTAGGGTAGACTCAGGGAAGTTCTAGCTAGGGTAGACTCAGGGAAGTTCTAGCAAGGGTAGACTCAGTGAAGTTCTAGCTAGGGTAGACTCAGTGAAGTTCTAGCTAGGGAAGACTCAGGGAAGTTGTAGCTAGGGTAGACTCAGTGAAGTTCTAGCTAGGGTAGACTCAGTGAAGTTCTAGCTAGGGAAGACTCAGGGAAGTTGTAGCTAGGGTAGACTCAGGGAAGTTATAGCTAGGGTAGACTCAGTGAAGTTCTAGCTACGGTAGACTCAGGGAAGTTTTAGCTAGGGTAGACTCAGGGAAGTTCCAGCTACGGTAGACTCAGTGAAGTTCTAGCTAGGGTAGACTCAGGGAAGTTCTAGCTAGGGTAGACTCAGGGAAGTTCTAACTAGGGTAGACTCAGGGAAGTTCTAGCTAGGGTAGACTCAGGGAAGTTCTAGCTAGAGAAGACTCAGGGAAGTTCTAGCTAGGGTAGACTCAGGGAAGTTCTAGCTAGGGTAGACTCAGTGAAGTTCTATCTACGGTAGACTCAGAGAAGTTTTAGCTAGGGTAGACTCAGGGAAGTTCAAGCTACGGTAGACTCAGTGAAGTTCTAGCTAGGGTAAACTCAGGGAAGTTCTAGCTAGGGTAGACTCAGGGAAGTTCTAACTAGGGTAGACTCAGGGAAGTTCTAGCTAGGGTAGACTCTGTGAAGTTCTAGCTAGGGTAGACTCAGGGAAGTTCTAGCTAGGGTAGACTCAGGGAAGCTCTAGCTAGGGTAGACTCAGTGAAGTTCTAGCTAGGGTAGACTCAGGGAAGTTCTAGCTAGGGTAGACTCAGGGAAGTTCTAGCTAGGGTAGACTCAGGGAAGTTCTAGCTAGGGTAGACTCAGGGAAGTTCTAGCTAAGGTAGACTCAGGGAAGTTCTAGCTAGGGTAGACTCAGGGAAGTTCTAGCTAGGGTAGACTCAGGGAAGTTCTAGCTAGGGTAGACTCAGTGAACTTCTAGCTAGAGTAGACTCAAGGAAGTTCTAGCTAGGGTAGACTAAGGGAAGTTCTTGCTAGGGTAGACTCACGGAAGTTCTAGCAAGGGAAGACTCAGGGAAGTTCTAGCTAGGGTAGACTCAAGGGAGTTCTAGCTAGGGTAGACACAGGGAAGTTCTAACTAGGGTACTCAGGGAAGTTCTAGCTAGAACAGACTCAGGGAAGTTCTAGCTAGGGTAGACTCAGGGAAGTTCTAGCTAGGATAGACTCAGGGAAGTTGTAGCTAGGGTAGACTCAGGGAAGTTCTAGCTAGGGTAGACTCAGGGAAGTTTTAGCTAGGATAGACTCAGGGAAGTTCTAGCTAGGGTAGACTCAGGGAAGTTCTGGCTAGGGTAGACTCAGGGAAGTTCTAGCTAGGATAGACTCAGGGAAGTTCTAGCTAGAATACACTAAGGGGAATGCTTGCTAGGGATGTCTCAGGGAAGTTCTAGCTAGGATAGACTCAGGAAAGTTCTAGTTGGATAGACTCAGGGAAGTTCTAGCTAGGGTAGACTCAGGGAAGTTCTAGCTAGGGTAGACTCAGAGAAGTTCTAGCTAGGGTAGTATAAGGGAAGTTCTAGCTAGGGTAGACTCAGCAAGTTCTAGCTAGGGTAGACTCAGGGAAGTTCTAGACAGGGTAGACTCAGAGAAGTTCTAGCTAGGATAGACTCAGGGAAGTTCTAGCTAGGGTAGACTCAGGGAAGTTCTAGCTAGGGTAGACTCAGGGAAGTTCTAGCTAGGATAGACTCAGGGAAGTTCTAGCTTGGATAGACTCAGGGAAATTCTAGCTAGGGTAGACTCAGGGAAGTTCTAGCTAGGTAGACTCAGGGAAGTTCTAGCTAGGGTAGACTCAGGGAAGTTCTAGCTAGGGAAGACTCAGGGAAGTTCTAGCTAGAGAAGTCTCAGGGAAGTTCAAGCTAGGGTAGATTCAGGGAAGTTCTAGCTAGGATAGACTCAGCGAAGTTCTAGCTAGGATAGGCTCAGGGAAGTTCTAGCTAGGGTAGACTCAGGGAAGTTCCAGCTAGGGTAGACTCAGGGAAGTTCTAGCTAGGATAGAATCAGGGAAGTTCTAGCTAGGAAAGATTCAGGGAAGTTCTAGCTAGAATAGACTCAGGGGAGTTCTTGCTAGGGAAGTCTCAGGGAAGTTCTAACTAGGATAGACTCAGGAAAGTTCTAGCTAGGATAGATTCAGGGAAGTTCTAGCTAGGGAAATCTCATGGAAGTTCTAGCTAGGGTAGACTCAGGGAAGTTCTAGCTAGGACAGACTCAGGGAAGTTCTAGCTTGGATAGACTCAGGGAAATTCTAGCTAGGGTAGACTCACGGAAGTTCTAGCTAGGGTAGACTCAGGGAAGTTCTAGCTAGGGCAGACTCAGGAAAGTTCTAGCTAGGGAAGTCTCAGGGAAGTTCTAGCTAGGATAGACTCAGGAAAGTTCTAGCTAGGGTAGACTCAGCGAAGTTCTAGCTAGGATAGACTCAGGGAAATTCTAGCTAGGATAGACTCAGGGAAGTTCTAGCTAGGGTAGACTCAGGGGAGTTCTTGCTAGGGAAGTCTCAGGGAAGTTCTAACTAGGATAGACTCAGGGAAGTTCTAGATAGGATAGACCCAGGGAAGTTCTAGCTAGGGTAGACTCAGGGAAGTTCTAGCTAGGGTAGACTCAGGGAAGTTCTAGCTAGGGTAGACTCAGGGAAGTTCTAGCTAGGGTAGACTCAGGGAAGTTCTAGCTAGGGTAGACTCAGGGAAGTTCTAGCTAGGATAGACTCAGGGAAGTTCTAGCTAGGGAAGTCTCAGGGAAGTTCTAGCTAGGGTAGACTGAGGGAAGTTCTAGCTAGGGTAGACTCAGGGAAGTTCTGGCTAGGATAGACTCAGGGAAGCTCTAACTAGAGTAGACTCAGGTTAGTTCTAGCAAGGGAAGTCTTAGGGAAGTTCTAGCTAGGGTAGACTCAGTGAAGTTCTGGCTAGGGTAGACTCAGGGAAGTTCTAGCTAGGGTAGACTCAGGGAAGTTCTAGCTAGGGTAGACTCAGGGAAGTTCTAGCTAGGATAGACTCAGGGAAGTTCTAGCTAGGGTAGACTCAGAGAAGTTCTAGCTAGGGTAGACTCAGGGAAGTTCTAGCTAGGGTAGACTCAGGGAAGTTCTAGCTAGGGAAGACTCAGGGAAGTTCTAGCTAGGGTAGACTCAGGGAAATTCTAGCTAGGATAGACTCAGGGAAGTTCTAGCTAGGGAAGTCTCAGAGAAGTTCTAGTTAGGGTAGACTGAGGGAAGTTCTAGCTAGGATAGATTCAGGGAAGTTCTAGCTAGGATAGACTCATGGAAGTTATAGCTAGGGAAGTCTCAGGGAAGTTATCGCTAGGGTAGACAGAGGGAAATTCTAGCTAGGGTAGACTCAGGGAAGTTCTAGCTAGGATAGACTCAGGGAAGTTCTAGCTAGGGTAGACTGAGGGAAGTTCTAGCTAGGGTAGACTCAGGGAACTTCTAGCTAGGATAGACTCAGGGAAGTTCTAACTAGGGTAGACTCAGGGAAGTTCTAGCTAGGGAAGTCTCAGGGAAGTTCTAGCTAGGGTAGACTCAGGGAAGTTCTAGCTAGGGTAGACTCAGGGAAGTTCTAGATAGGGTAGACTCAGAGAAGTTCTAGCTAGGATAGACTCAGGGAAGTTCTAGCTAGGGTAGACTCAGGGAACTTCTGGCTAGGGTAGACTCAGGGAAGTTATAGCTTGGATAGACTCAGGGAAGTTCTAGTTAGGATAGACTCAGGGAAGTTCTAGCTAGGGTAGACTCAGGGAAGTTCTAGCTAGGGAAGTCTCATGGAAGTTCTAGCTAGGGTAGACTCAGGGAAGTTCTAGCTAGGATAGACTCAGGGAAGTTCTAGCTAGGTAGACTCAGGGAAGTTCTAGCTTGGGTAGACTCAGGGAAGTTCTAGCTAGGGAAGACTCAGGGAAGCTCTAGCTAGAGAAGTCTCAGGAAAGTTCTAGCTAGGGTACACTCAGGGAAGTTCTAGCTAGGATAGACTCAGGGAAGTTCTAGCTAGGATAGGCTCAGGGAAGTTCTAGCTAGGTTAGACTCAGGGAAGTTCCAACTAGTTTAGACTCAGGGGAGTTCTTGCTAGGGAAGTCTCAGGGAAGTTCTAACTAGGATAGACTCAGGGAAGTTCTAGCTAGGATAGATTCAGGGAAGTTCTAGCTAGGGAAATCTCATGGAAGTTCTAGCTAGGGTAGACTCAGGGAAGTTCTAGCTAGGACAGACTCAGGGAAGTTCTAGCTTGGATATACTCAGGGAAATTCCAGCTAGGGTAGACTCACGGAAGTTCTAGCTAGGGTAGACTCAGGGAAGTTCTAGCTAGGGCAGACTCAGGGAAGTTCTAGCTAGGGAAGTCTCAGGGAAGTTCTAGCTAGGATAGACTCAGGAAAGTTCTAGCTAGGGTAGACTCAGGGAAGTTCTAGCTAGGGCACACTCAGGGAAGTTCTAGCTAGGGAAGTCTCAGGGAAGTTCTAGCTAGGATAGACTCAGGAAAGTTCTAGCTAGGGTAGACTCAGCGAAGTTCTAGCTAGGATAGACTCAGGGAAGCTCTAGCTAGGGTAGACTCAGGGAAGTTCTAGCTAGGGTAGACTCAGGGAAGTTCTAGCTAGGGTAGACTCAGTGAAGTTCTAGCTATAGTAGACTCAGGGAAGTTCTAGCTATGGTAGACTCAGGGAAGTTCTAGCTAGGGTAGACTCAGGGAAGTTCTAGCTAGGGTAGACTCAGTGAAGTTCTAGCTAGGGTAGACTAGGGAAGTTCTAGCTAGGGTAGACTCAGTGAAGTTCTAGCTAGGGTAGACTAGGGAAGTTCTAGCTAGGGTAGACTCAGGGAAGTTCTAGCTAGGGTAGACTCAGGGAAGTTCTAGCTAGGGTAGACTCAGGGAAGTTCTAGCTAAGGTACACTCCGGGAAGTTCTAGCTAAGGTAGACTCAGGGAAGTTCTAGCTAGGGTAGACTCAGGGAAGTTCTAGCTAGGGTAGACTCAGGGAAGTTCTAGCTAGGGTAGACTCAGCAGTGATTGTTACTGTATCAGTGTTGCCGCATCTTCCTGCAACACCTGACTGATGTACAGTGTTGCCACATCTTCCTGCAACACCTGACTGATGTACAGTGGTGCCACATCTTCCTGCAACACCTGAATGAGGTACAGTGTTGCCACATCTTCCTGCAACACCTGACTGATGTACAGTGGTGCCACATCTTCCTGTAACACCTGACTGATGTACAGTGTTGCCACATCTTCCTGCAACACCTGACTGATGTACAGTGTTGCCACACATCTTCCTGCAACACCTGACTGAGGTACAGTGTTGCCACACGTCTTCCTTCTGCAACACCTGACTGATGTACAGTGTTGCCACATTTTCCTGCAACACCTGACTGAGGTACAGTGTTGCCACACATGTTCCTGTAACACCTGACTGATGTACAGTGTTGCCACATCTTCCTGCAACACCTGAATGAGGTACAGTGTTGCCACATCTTCCTGCAACACCTGACTGATGTACAGTGTTGCCACATCTTCCTGCAACACCTGACTGATGTACAGTGTTGCCACATCTTCCTGTAACACCTGACTGATGTACAGTGGTGCCACATCTTTCTGAAACACCTGACTGAGGTACAGTGTTTCCACACATCTTCCTGTAACACCTGACTGATGTACAGTGTTACCACATCTTCCTGCAACACCTGAATGAGGTACAGTGATGCCACATTTTCCTGCAACACGTGACTGATGTACAGTGTTGCCACATCTTCCTGCAACACCTGACTGATGTACAGTGTTGCCACATCTTTCTCCAACACCTGACTGACGTACAGTGTTGCCACGTCTTCCTGCAACACCTGAGTGAGGTACAGTGTTGCCACATCTTCTTGCAACACCTGACTGAGGTACAGTGTTGCCACATCTTCGTGTAACACCTGACTGATGTACAGTGTTGCCACATCTTCCTGTAACTCCTGACTGATGTACAGTGGTGCCACACCTTCCTGTAACACCTGAGATAGTGTTGCCACATCTTCATGTAACACCTGACTGATGTACAGTGTTGCCACATCTTCCTGTAACACCTGACTGACGTACATTGTTGCCACATGTTCCTGTAACACCTGACTGATGTACAGTGGTGCCACATCTTCCTGTAACACATGACTGATGTACAGTGTTGCCACATCTTCTTGCAACACCACTGCAAGATTATTATGCCGAGAAGAAGCGGTAAACCAGCACGGGTGATGGTATTGTGTCATGTGATGAGTCATGGCGGGTATTGTGGTAGCTAATACAGGACTTACAATGATGCTACTTATTATCCGATGTTACTGTACGTGTTGTAACTTCCTGAGAGAGAGAGAGAGAGAGAGAGAGAGAGAGAGAGAGAGAGAGAGAGAGAGAGAGAGAGAGAGAGAGAGAGAGAGAGAGAGTGAGAGAGAGAGAGAGAGAGAGAGAGAGAGCGAGAGCGAGAGAGAGAGAGAGAGGTGAGAGAGTGAGAGAGAGAGAGAGAGAGAGAGAGAGAGAGAGAGAGAGAGAGAGAGAGAGAGAGAGAGAGAGAGAGAGAGAGAGAGAGAGAGAGAGAGAGAGTGAGAGAGAGAGAGAGAGAGAGAGAGAGAGAGAGAGAGAGAGAGAGAGAGACAGAGAGAGAGAGCGAGAGAGAGAGAGAGAGAGAGAGAGAGAGAGAGAGGAGAGAGAGAGGTGAGGAGAGGGGAGATACAGAGAGAGAGAGAGAGAGAGAGAGAGAGAGAGAGAGAGAGAGAGAGAGAGAGAGAGAGAGAGAGAGAGAGAGGGAGAGAGAGAGAGAGAGGGAGAGGTGAGAGAGTGAGGGAGAGACAGAGAGAGAGAGACAGAGAGAGACAGAGAGAGAGAGAGAGAGAGAGACAGAGGGATGCACAGACAGTGAGAGAGAGAGAGAGAGTGAAAGATAGAGGTGAAGGAAAATCAACCTGATGATACTGGAGGACAGGAGAGATAGGGGGGACACGATAACGACATACAAAATACTGATAGGAATAGACAAGATGAATCACAGGGATGTTAGGAAGTATTTCTTCAGCCACAGAGTTGTCAGTAAGTGGAATAGTTTGGGAAGCGATGTAGTGGAGGCAGGATCCATACATAGCTTTAAGCAGAGGTATGATAAAGCTCACGGCTCAGGGAGAGTGAGCTAGTAGCGACCAGTGAAGAGGCGGGGCCAGGAGCTAGGACTCGACCCCTACAACCTCAACTAGGTAAGTACAACTAGGTGAGAGAGAGCTAGTGACGTCACTACCGCCATTATGGCTGATATTTTTCCGGGGCAGGATGAACAACGATAAATATCACCTACTTCCCATTACAAGTAAATTTATTTTTTCCCCCAAGACGAGCAGTGACTCACCCGCTGGTACAGTTGCCAGATATTGATTACAATTTGATAATCTATATCTCTATATTTAAGACACTTTTAGAAGCAAACTGTCTATGATACTACTTCCTCAAATCTGGCTTTTACTATAGACTCAAAATTATAGCAATATACAGAAGAAAACAACAGAAAATTCCATAAATGTGAAGATATCGTTGAATAACTATAGGCCAATATCCAACTTACACCCTCTCTCAAAAATCTTCGATGTTGGTGAGGGGCTCTTGATTTAGGGAATTGGATCTGTGCTCCAGTTCCCCGAATTAAGCCTGAATGCCTTCCACATCCCCCCCCCAGGCGCTGTATAATCCTCCGGGTTTAGCGCTTCCCCCTTGATTATAATAATAATAATAATCAAAAATCTTCGAAAAATTAATTCATAAACGAATCTACTCCTACCTTATCTCCCAAAACATACTCAACCCCTGCCAATTTGGATTCAGGCCTAATAAAAATACTAATGATGCTATTATACACATGCTAGAACATATATACACTGCAATAGAGAAAAAAGAAGTCCCACTGGGGATCTTCATTGACTTACGTAAAGCTTTTGATACAGTTGACCATGACTTGCTCCACGTAAAATTGTCACACTATGGTATAAGAGGGCACTCCCTCAACTACCTCAAGTCTTACCTCAGCAACAGAAGCCAATATGTGTACGCAAATGGGGCAAACTCTTCTGCACAACCAATTACAGTTGGTGTCCCATAGGGAAGTGTCCTTGGCCCTCTTCTCTTTCTCCTATACATAAATGACCTACCAAATGCTTCGCAATTACTCAAACCCACACTATTTGCAGATGACACTACATACGTCTTCTCTCACCCGAGCCCAGTCACGCTAGCCAATACTGTAAATACCGAATTACAGAAAATATCTACCTGGATGAGGACTAACAAACTTACACTAAACATTGACAAAACCTACTTCATTCAGTTTGGTAACAGAGCTACAGATGTGTCTCTTAACATAATGATAAACGGATCACCTATCACAAAGCTAACAGAGGGAAAATTCTTAGGAATCCACCTTGATAATAGACTCAAATTTCATACACATATACATCAAATTTCTAAGAAAATTTCCAAGACTGTAGGCATACTATCGAAGATACGGTACTATGTTCCACAGTCAGCCCTCCTGGCCCTATATCACTCTCTTATTTACCCCTATCTCACCTATGGAATTTGTGCATGGGGCTCAACAACAATTAACCATCTCAGACCACTAATTACCCAACAAAAGGCTGCAGTTAGAATGATAACAAATTCTCACTACAGGCAGCACACTCCACCAATATTCAAAACACTCCACCTACTCACCATACAAAACATCCATACTTATTATTGCACCTATTACATACATAGAACACTTAATCTGATATTAACCCTCCCCTCAAACATCTCCTTGCCAACCTCAACAGAACACATGACCATAACACAAGGCACAGATCACTCTTTGATGTTCCTCGTGTCCATCTCACACTATGCAAAAACTCAATGCACATAAAAGGCCCTAAAATCTGGAATTCATTACCTGTAAATATAAAAGAAACACAACCTGTTTATAAATTCAAGTCTCTTCTCAAAGATTACTTACTCACCCAAAACCAAATAAATACTGAATAACTGAACCTTATAAATTGTATATCTTAAATGTTTCTCACAATTATATCACATAAATGTTAAACCTAAAACCCAATCTAACTTTATTATTTTTTAAATACACTACCTAACAGAATCACTACCTAACTGAATGCAACCATATGACCTGTCTTTGTAATACTCACTTGTGCTTTATAGTTATCTGTTTACATTAATGTTTTATCACTGATTTCATCATTGCTTAGTAGCAGCGCTGTATAGTCCTTGTGGCTTAGCGCTTCTTTTTGATTATAATAATAATAATAATCATTGCTTAGTTAATCTTAAGTTAATTTTAAGCCAGCCCGTAATGCTATGCATAGTATAAGTGGCTTTGGCATACTGCTCTTATCTGTATTTTTTTGTACCTCTGTATGTGTGCACAAATTGGAAATAAATAAATAAATAAATAAATAAAAATAAGAATGTAAACAAACTTGTGGCAACACTTCTCCTGAGTTGCCAGGTGCCGCTATTATGTTTATTTTTGATGTGTACTGACCTATATGTGGTTCCTGGGGTCGATTCACAGCTCCTGGGCCCGTGTATGTGTACTGACCTATATGTGGTTCCTGGGGTCGATTCACAGCTCCTGGGCCCGTGTATGTGTACTAACATATATATGGTTCCTAGGGTCGAGTCACAGCTCCTGGGCCCGTGTATGTGTACTGACCTATATGTGGTTCCTGGGGTCGGGTCACAGCTCCTGGGCCCGTGTATGTGTACTAACATATATATGGTTCCTAGGGTCGAGTCACAGCTCCTGGGCCCGTGTATGTGTACTGACCTACATGTGGTTCCTGGGGTCGATTCACAGCTCCTGGGCCCGTGTATGTGTACTGACCTATATGTGGTTCCTGGGGTCGATTCACAGCTCCTGGGCCCGTGTATGTGTACTGACCTATATGTGGTTCCTGGGGTCGATTCACAGCTCCTGGGCCCGTGTATGTGTACTGACCTATATGTGGTTCCTGGGGTCGAGTCACAGCTCCTGGGCCCGTGTATGTGTACTGACCTATATGTGGTTCCGGGGGTCGAGTCACAGCTCCTGGGCCCGTGTATGTGTACTGACCTATATGTGGTTCCTGGGGTCGAGTCACAGCTCCTGGGCCCGTGTATGTGTACTGACCTATATGTGGTTCCTGGGGTCGATTCACAGCTCCTGGGCCCGTGTATGTGTACTGACCTATATGTGGTTCCTGGGGTCGAGTCACAGCTCCTGGGCCCGTGTATGTGTACTAACATATATATGGTTCCTGGGGTCGAGTCACAGCTCCTGGGCCCGTGTATGTGTACTGACCTACATGTGGTTCCTGGGGTCGAGTCACAGCTCCTGGGCCCGTGTACTGACCTACAGTAGTCTACCAACCATGTTCCCTGAGGTGTAGTGATAGTTGTCTACCAAGCATTTAATATAGGAGACATTGTTCTAGTGACAGTACCCTAGCAAGGTACTTGGTACTAACACAGTACTATCATCTACGTACAGTAATACATTTAACACCAATAAACATGTCATTAAGGTAACACAGGAACAGTAGAGGACCCAACACACTACCTTAAGGTAACACAGGAACAGCAGAGGACCCAACACACTACCTTAAGGTAACACAGGAACAGTAGAGGACCCAACACACTACCTTAAGACACAGGAACAGTAGAGGACCCAACACACTACCTTAAGGTAACACAGGAACAGTAGAGGACCCAACACACTACCTTAAGGTAACACAGGAACAGTAGAGGACCCAACACACTACCTTAAGGTACCTCACATGTTATCAGCAGAGGTTGTGATTCAGTGTTGCTGATCTTGACAGTTTGTTTCCTGTAACTCACCACTTAAACCAGTCTACAGTAGCCGTGTCAACACTTGTAGTTCCTTAAACCAGTCTACAGTAGCCATGTCAACACTTGTAGTTCCTTAAACCAGTCTACAGTAGCCATGTCAACACTTGTAGCTCCTTAAACCAGTCTACAGTAGCCATGTCAACACTTGTAGCTCCTTAAACCAGTCTACAGTAGCCATGTCAACACTTGTAGTTCCTTAAACCAGTCTACAGTAGCCATGTCAACACTTGTAGCTCCTTAAACCAGTCTACAGTAGCCGTGTCAACACTTGTAGTTCCTTAAACCAGTCTACAGTAGCCATGTCAACACTTGTAGTTCCTTAAACCAGTCTACAGTAGCCATGTCAACACTTGTAGTTCCTTAAACCAGTCAACAGTAGCCGTGTCAACACTTGTAGTTCCTTAAACCAGTCTACAGTAGCCATGTCAACACTTGTAGTTCCTTAAACCAGTCTACAGTAGCCATGTCAACACTTGTAGTTCCTTAAACCAGTCTACAGTAGCCGTGTCAACACTTGTAGTTCCTTAAACCAGTCTACAGTAGCCATGTCAACACTTATAGTTCCTTAAACCAGTCTATAGTAGCCATGTCAACACTTGTAGTTCCTTAAACCAGTCTACAGTAGCCATGTCAACACTTGTAGTTCCTTAAACCAATCTACAGTAGCCATGTCAACACTTGTAGTTCCTTAAACCAGTCTACAGTAGCCATGTCAACACTTGTAGTTCCTTAAACCAGTCTACAGTAGCCATGTCAACACTTGTAGTTCCTTAAACAAGTCTACAGTAGCCATGTTAACACTTGTAGTTCCTTAAACCAGTCTACAGTAGCCATGTCAACACTTGTAGTTCCTTAAACCAGTCTACAGTAGCCATGTCAACACTTGTAGTTCCTTAAACCAGTCTAGAGTAGCCATGTCAACACTTGTAGTTCCTTAACCCAGTCTACAGTAGCCATGTCAACACTTGTAGTTCCTTAACTCAGTCTACAGTAGCCATGTCAACACTTGTAGCTCCTTAAACCAGTCTACAGTAGCCATGTCAACACTTGTAGTTCCTTAAACCAGTCTACAGTAGCCATGTCAAGACTTGTAGTTCCTTAACCCAGTCTACAGTAGCCATGTCAACACTTGTAATTCCTTGAACCAGTCTACAGTAGCCATGTCAACACTTGTAGTTCCTTACCCCAGTTTACAGTAGCCATGTCAACACTTGTAGTTCCTTAAACCAGTCTACAGTAGCCATGTAAACACTTGTAGTTCCTTAAACCAGTCTACAGTAGCCGTGTCAACACTTGTAGTTCCTTAAACCAGTCTACAGTAGCCATGTCAACACTTGTAGTTCCTTAAACCAGTCTACAGTAGCCATGTCAACACTTGTAGTTCCTTAAACCAGTCTACAGTAGCCGTGTCAACACTTGTAGTTCCTTAAACCAGTGTACAGTAGCCATGTCAACACTTGTAGTTCCTTAAACCAGTCTACAGTAGCCATGTCAACACTTGTAGTTCCTTAAACCAGTCTACAGTAGCCGTGTCAACACTTGTAGTTCCTTAAACCAGTCTACAGTAGCCATGTCAACACTTGTAGTTCCTTAAACCAGTCTACAGTAGCCATGTCAACACTTGTAGTTCCTTAAACCAATCTACAGTAGCCATGTCAACACTTGTAGTTCCTTAAACCAGTCTACAGTAGCCATGTCAACACTTGTAGTTCCTTAAACCAGTCTACAGTAGCCATGTCAACACCTGTAGTTCCTTAAACAAGTCTACAGTAGCCATGTTAACACTTGTAGTTCCTTAAACCAGTTTACAGTAGCCATGTCAACACTTGTAGTTCCTTAAACCAGTCTACAGTAGCCATGTCAACACTTGTAGTTCCTTAAACCAGTCTAGAGTAGCCATGTCAACACTTGTAGTTCCTTAACCCAGTCTACAGTAGCCATGTCAACACTTGTAGTTCCTTAACTCAGTCTACAGTAGCCATGTCAACACTTGTAGCTCCTTAAACCAGTCTACAGTAGCCATGTCAACACTTGTAGTTCCTTAAACCAGTCTACAGTAGCCATGTCAAGACTTGTAGTTCCTTAACCCAGTCTACAGTAGCCATGTCAACACTTGTAATTCCTTGAACCAGTCTACAGTAGCCATGTCAACACTTGTAGTTCCTTACCCCAGTTTACAGTAGCCATGTCAACACTTGTAGTTCCTTAAACCAGTCTACAGTAGCCATGTCAACACTTGTAGTTCCTTAAACCAGTCTACAGTAGCCGTGTCAACACTTGTAGTTCCTTAAACCAGTCTACAGTAGCCATGTCAACACTTGTAGTTCCTTAAACCAGTCTAGAGTAGCCATGTCAACACTTGTAGTTCCTTAAACCAGTCTACAGTAGCCATGTCAACACTTGTAGTTCCTTAAACCAGTCTACAGTAGCCATGTCAACACTTGTAGTTCCTTAAACCAGTCTACAGTAGCCATGTCAACACTTGTAGTTCCTTAAACCAGTCTACAGTAGCCATGTCAACACTTGTAGTTCCTTAAACCAGTCTACAGTAGCCATGTCAACACTTGTAGTTCCTTAAACCAGTCTACAGTAGCCATGTCAACACTTGTAGTTCCTTAAACCAGTCTACAGTAGCCATGTCAACACTTGTAGTTCCTTAAACCAGTCTAGAGTAGCCATGTCAACACTTGTAGTTCCTTAACCCAGTCTACAGTAGCCATGTCAACACTTGTAGTTCCTTAACTCAGTCTACAGTAGCCATGTCAACACTTGTAGCTCCTTAAACCAGTCTACAGTAGCCATGTCAACACTTGTAGTTCCTTAAACCAGTCTACAGTAGCCATGTCAAGACTTGTAGTTCCTTAACCCAGTCTACAGTAGCCATGTCAACACTTGTAATTCCTTGAACCAGTCTACAGTAGCCATGTCAACACTTGTAGTTCCTTACCCCAGTTTACAGTAGCCATGTCAACACTTGTAGTTCCTTAAACCAGTCTACAGTAGCCATGTCAACACTTGTAGTTCCTTAAACCAGTCTACAGTAGCCGTGTCAACACTTGTAGTTCCTTAAACCAGTCTACAGTAGCCATGTCAACACTTGTAGTTCCTTAAACCAGTCTAGAGTAGCCATGTCAACACTTGTAGTTCCTTAAACCAGTCTACAGTAGCCATGTCAACACTTGTAGTTCCTTAAACCAGTCTACAGTAGCCATGTCAACACTTGTAGTTCCTTAAACCAGTCTACAGTAGCCATGTCAACACTTGTAGTTCCTTAAACCAGTCTACAGTAGCCATGTCAACACTTGTAGTTCCTTAAACCAGTCTACAGTAGCCATGTCAACACTTGTAGTTCCTTAAACCAGTCTACAGTAGCCATGTCAACACTTGTAGTTCCTTAAACCAGTCTACAGCAGCCATGTCAACACTTGTAGTTCCTTAAACCAGTCTAGAGTAGCCATGTTAACACTTGTAGTTCCTTAAACCTGTCTACAGTAGCCATGTCAACACTTGTAGTTCCTTAAACCAGTCTAGAGTAGCCATGTTTAAGGTGACCTGTGTGATTCCCTTCCCAGTATGTACTCACCTAATTGTGGTTGCAGGGGTCGAGACTCAGCTCCTGGCCCCGCCTCTTCACTGACCCCTACTGGGTCCTCCCTCTCCCTGCTCCATGTGTATGTGTGTGTGTGTGTGTGTGTGTGTGTGTGTGTGTGTGTGTGTGTGTGTGTGTGTGTGTGTGTGTGTGTGTGTGTTTGTAAAGTGACTAACGCCCAGATACCTGTTTACTACTAGGTGACCAGTGATAGTAGGTGTAATGTGACTAACACCCAGGTACCTACTTACTGCTAGGTGAACAATCATAGCAGGTGTAAGGTGACTAACACCCAGGTACCTACTTACTGCTCGGTGAATAATCACAGCAGGTGTAAAGTAACTAATACCTAGGTACCTACTTATTATTAGGTGAGTGGTGACAGCAGCTGAAGGTGAAGGCTAATGTCTAGCCCCACCCGGAAATCGAACCTAGGTGCCTACCATTGTGTAGTGAGGGTTAGGTGAGTCACCTAATGACCGCAACACCTGGTGTAACAGGTGGTCCTGAAACTGGTTTATATACCACTTTCTCTAGTCTGGTCTAGTGCTCTCTCTCTCTCTCTCTCTCTCTCTCTCTCTCTCTCTCTCTATCTATCTATCTATCTATCTATCTATCTATCTATCTATCTATCTATCTCTCACAAGGACCTACACACGCACATAAACACCTACACACACAAACTTGAAGGCAGGAGAGGAGAGGTACATACACAAGGGGAAGCAGTAACACTGGGAGGAGCAGAGTCAACCTTTGGGTCACCCAGACGTGTAGATAAGACAATACTAAGAGAATAGAAAAAGTGCAGAAGACAAAGGACTCAGGAAAATAATGAGATTAGTTGAAGAGACAGAAATGAATGTGCTTGGATAAAGAGGGAGGTCGAGCAGCAGTACGAGAATGGCAGCACCGAAAGCCAAATCTGACTCAAAGCTGATGTATAGGAAGAAAACAATAATGACCAGGTAATGAGGCTGAGGAAGGAAGGAAGGAAGGAAGGAAGGGAGATCACTGGGAGAGACAAAGAAGTACGTGAAAAGCTAAAGACAAGTTTTAAAGAAGTATTTTCAGTGGACAGAAAGGACTCCGGGACGCCGGAATGATGGGGTGCACCAACAAGTGCTAGACACACTACACACAACCGAGGGCAACTACAGAGGCGTGAACGATGGCAAATATAGTCCCAGTCCTTAAGAAAGGCGACAGACAGGCAACATTAAACTACAGATCAGTGTCACTGACATGAATAGTAAGCAAAGTCATGGAGAAAATTATCAGGAAAAGACTGGTTGAACACGATAGCAAGCACAGTTTGAGGACGGGAAAATCCTGTGTCACAAGAGAGAGAGAGAGAGAGAGAGAGAGAGAGAGGTGGGTAGATTGTATTTTCTTGGACTGTAAGAAGACTTTCAACAGTTCCACGAATAACAGGAAAGACACTGCAGTGGATCAGAGAATACCTGACGGGAAGGAAACAACGAGTGACGAAGTGTCAGAGTGGGCGCCTGTGACGAGCGGGGTTCCACAAGGGTCAATCCTACGACCAGTGCTGTTTCTGGTATATATGAATGACATGACGGAAGGAATAGATTCAGAAGTGTCTCTGTTTACAGACGATGTGAAGTTAATCAGGAGAATTCAATCGGATGAGGACCAGACAGGACTCTGTAAAAAGATCTGGACAGGCTGCAGCCTGGTCCAGCAACTGACTCCTGGAGTTCAACCCACCAAGTGCAAAGTCATGAAGACTGGGGAAGGGAAAAGAAGACTACAGACAGAGTATAGGTTAGGTGGCCAAAGACTGCAAATTTCACTCAAGAAAAAGGATCTTGGGGTGAGTATAACACCGAACACATCTCATGAGGTGAACATCAACCAGATAACTGCTGCAGCATATGGGCGCCTAGCAAACCTAAGAATAGCGTTCCGACACTTTAAATAAGGAGTCATTCACGACACTGTACACCGTGTACATCAGGTCCATACTGGAGTATGCAGCACCAGTATGGAAACCACAGCTGCTCAAGCACGTCAAAAAAATAAGAGAAAGTGCAAATGTTTGCAACAAGACTAGTCCCGGAGTAAAGGGTAATGTCCTACGAGGAGAGGATAAAGGAAATCGACCTGACGACACTGGAGGACAGGAAGAACAGGGAAGACATGATAACGACATATGAAATACCGAGAGGAATTAATAAGGAGGATAGGGACAGGATGTTCCAGAGATGAGACACAACAACGAGGGGACACAACAACAAGGGGACACAGCAACAAGGGGACACAACAACGAGGGGACACAACAACAAGGGGACACAGCAACAAGGGGACACAACAACGAGGGGACACAGAAACAAGGGGACACAGCAACAAGGGGACACAACAACGAGGGGACACAACAACAAGGGGACACAACAACAAGGGGACACAGCAACAAGGGGACACAGCAACAAGGGGACACAGCAACAAGGGGACACAGCAACAAGGGGACACAGCAACAAGGGGACACAACAACAAGGGGACACAACAACGAGGGGACACAACATCGAGGGTACACAAAAGTGAGGGGACACAGCATCGAGGGGACACAACAACGAGGGGACACAGGAGGGGACACAACATCGAGGGGACACAGCAACGAGGGGACACACAACGAGGGGACACATCAACAAGGGGACACAGCAACAAGGGGACACAGCAACAAGGGGACACAACAACGAGGGGACACAACAACGAGAGGACACAGCATCGAGGGGACATAACAACGAGGGGACACAGCATCGAGGGGACACAACAATGAGGAGACACAGCATCGAGGGGACACAACAACGAGGGGACACAGCATCGAGGGGACACAGCATCGAGGGGACACAGCATCGAGGGGACACAGCATCGAGGGGACACAACAGTGAGGAGACACAGCATCGAGGGGACACAACAATGAGGAGACACAGCATCGAGGGGACACAACAACGAGGGGACACAGCATCGAGGGGACACAGCATCGAGGGGACACAGCATCGAGGGGACACAGCATCGAGGGGACACATCAACGAGGGGACACAGCATCGAGGGGACACATCATTGAGGTGACACAACAACGAGGGGACACAACAACGAGGGGACACAGCATCGAGGGGACACAACAACGAGGGGACACAACAACGAAGGGACACAGCAACAAGGGGACACAGCAACAAGGGGACACAGCAACAATGGGACACAGCAACAAGGGGACACAACAACAAGGGGACACAACTACGAGGGGACACAGCAACAAGGGGACACAGCAACAAGGGGACACAACAACGAGGGGACACAACAACAAGGGGACACAGCAACAAGGGGACACAACAACGAGGGGACACAGCAACAAGGGGACACAGCAACAAGGGGACACAACAACGAGGGGACACAACAACAAGGGGACACAACAACAAGGGGACACAGCAACAAGGGGACACAACAACAAGGGGACACAGCAACAAGGGGACACAACAACGAGGGGACACAACAACGAGGGGACACAACAACGAGGGGACACAGCATCGAGGGGACACAGCATCGAGGGGACACAGCATCGAGGGGACACAGCATCGAGGGGACACAACAACGAGGGGACACAACAACGAGGGGACACAACAACGAGGGGACACAGCATCGAGGGGACACAACAACGAGGGGACACAACGACGAGGGGACACAGCATCGAGGGGACACAACAACGAGGGGACACAGCATCGAGGGGACACAACAACGAGGGGACACAGCATCGAGGGGACACAACAGTGAGGAGACACAGCATCGAGGGGACACAACAGTTAGGAGACACAGCATCGAGGGGACACAAAAGTGAGGAGACACAGCATCGAGGGGACACAACAACGAGGGGACACAACGACGAGGGGACACAGCATCGAGGGGACACAACAACGAGGGGACACAGCATCGAGGGGACACAACAACGAGGAGACACAGCATCGAGGGGACACAACAACGAGGAGACACAGCATCGAGGGGACACAACAACGAGGGGACACAACAACGAGGGGGCAAAACGAGAGGACAAAACAACGAGGGGACACAAACAACGAGGGGCAAAAACACAGGGGGCACAAACGAGGGGACACAACAACGAGGGGACACAACAACGAGGGGACAAAACAACGAGGGGACACAACAACGAGGGGACACAACAACGAGGGGACACAACAACGAGGGGACACAGCAATGAGGGGACACAACAACGAGGGGACACAGCAATGAGGGGACACAACAACGAGGGGACACAACAATGAGTGGACACAACAACGAGGGGACACAACAACGAGGGGACACAACACACAACAACGAGGGGACACAACAACGAGGGGACACAGCATCGAGGGGACACAACAACGAGGGGACACAACAACGAGGGTACACAACAACGAGGGGACACAACAACGAGGGGACACAACAACGAGGGGACACAGCAATGAGGGGACACAACAATGAGTGGACACAGCATCGAGGGGACACAGCATCGAGGGGACAAAAGAATGAGGGGACAACAACGAGGGGACACAACAACGAGGGGACACAGCATCGAGGGGACACAACAACGAGGGGACACAACAACGAGGGGACACAACAACGAGGGGACACAACAACGAGGGGACACAACAACGAGGGGACACAACAACGAGGGGACACAACAACGAGGGGACACAACAACGAGGGGACACAGCATCGAGGGGACACAACAACGAGGGGACACAGCATCGAGGGGACACAACAACGAGGGGACACAGCATCGAGGGGACACAACAACGAGGGGACACAACAACGAGGGGACACAACAACGAGGGGACACAACAACGAGGGGACACAACAACGAGGGGACACAACAACGAAGGGACACAACAACGAAGGTACACAACAACGAGGGGACACAACAACGAGGGGACACAACAACGAGGGGACACAACAACGAGGGGACACAACAACGAGGGGACACAACAACGAGGGGACACAACAACGAGGGGACACAACAACGAGGGGACACAACAACGAGGGGACACAACAACGAGGGGACACAGCATCGAGGGGACACAACAACGAGGGGACACAGCATCGAAGGGACACAACGAGGGGACACAACAACGAGGGGACACAACAACGAGGGGACGCAACAACGAGGGGACACAGCATCGAGGGGACACAGCAACGAGGGGACACAGAAACAAGGGGACACAGCATCGAGGAGACACAACAACGAGGGGACACAGCATCGAGGGGACACAGCATCGAAGGGACACAACAATGGGACACAGCAACGAGGGGACACAGCATCGTGGAGACACAGCATCGAGAGGACACAGCAACAAGGGGACACAGCATCGAAGGGACACAACAAGGGGACACAGCAACGAGGGGACAAAGCAACAAGGTTACACAGCATCGAGGGGACAAAGCAACGAGGGGACAGAGCATCGAGGGGACACAAAAACGAGGGGACACAGCATCGAAGGGACTCAACAAGGGGACACAACAACAAGGGGACACAGCAACAAGGGGACACAGCAACAAGGGGACACAGCAACAAGGGGACACAACAACAAGGGGACACAGCAACAAGGGGACACAACAACAAGGGGACACAACAACAAGGGGACACAACAACAAGACGACTCAACAACAAGGGGACACAACAACAAGGGGACACAGCAACAAGGGGACACGACAACAAGGGGACACAACAACAAAGGGACACAGCAACAAAGCGACACAGCAACAAGAGGACACAGCAACAAGGGGACACAGCAACAAGGGGACACAGCAACAAGGGGACACATCAACAAGGGGACACAACAACAAGGGGACACAACAACAAGGGGACACAACAACAAGGGGACACAACAACAAGGGGACACAGCAACAAGGGGACACGGCAACAAGGGGACACAGCAACAAGGGGACACAGCAACAAGGGGACACAGCAACAAGGGGACACAGCAACAAGGGGACACAACAACAAGGGGACACAGCAACAAGGGGACACAGCAACAAGGGGACACAGCAACAAGGGGACACAAGCAACAAGGGGACACAGCAAGAAGGGGACACAAGCAAGAAGGGGACACAGCAACAAGGGGACACAGCAACAAGGGGGCACAGCAACAAGGGGACACAGCAACAAGGGGACACAACAACAAGGGGACACAGCAACAAGGGGACACAGCAACAAGGGGACACAGCAACAAGGGGACACAGCAACAAGGGGACACAGCAACAAGGGGACACAGCAACAAGGGGACACAGCAACAAGGGGACACAACAACAAGGGGACACAGCAACAAGGGGACACAGCAACAAGGGGACACAGCAACAAGGGGACACAACAACAAGGGGACACAGCAACAAGGGGACACAGCAACAAGGGGACACAACAACAAGGGGACACAGCAACAAGGGGACACAGCAACAAGGGGACACAACAACAAGGGGACACAACAACAAGGGGACACAGCAACAACGGGACACAACAACAAGGGGACACAGCAACAAGGGGACACAGCAACAAGGGAACACAGCAACAAGGGGACACATCAACAAGGGGACACAACAACAAGGGGACACAGCAACAAGGGGACACAACAACAAGGGGACACAGCAACAAGGGGACACAGCAACAATGGGACACAACAACAAGGGGACACAGTAACAAGGGGACACAGCAACAAGGGGACACAACAACAAGGGGACACAACAACAAGGGGACACAGCAACAAGGGGACACAACAACAAGGGGACACAGCAACAAGGGGACACAGCAACAAGGGGACACAACAACAAGGGGACACAGCAACAAGGGGACACAGCAACAAGGGGACACAACAACAAGGGGACACAGCAACAAGGGGACACAGCAACAAGGGGACACAACAACAAGGGGACACAACAACAAGGGGACACAGCAACAAGGGGACACAACAACAAGGGGACACAGCAACAAGGGGACACAACAACAAGGGGACACTGCAACAAGGAGACACAACAACAAGGGGACACAACAACAAGGGGACACAGCAACAAGGGGACACAGCAACAAGGGGACACAGCAACAAGGGGACACAGCAACAAGGGGACACAGCAACAAGGGGACACAGCAACAAGGGGACACAACAACAAGGGGACACAGCAACAAGGGGACACAGCAACAAGGGGACACAACAACAAGGGGACACAGCAACAAGGGGACACAGCACCAAGGGGTCACAGCAACAAGGGGACACAGCAACAAGAGGACACAACAACAAGGGGACACAACAAAAAGGGGACACAGCAACAAGGGGACACAACAACAAGGGGACACAGCAACAATGGGACACAGCAACAAGGGGACACAACAACAAGGGGACACAGTAACAAGGGGACAGAGCAACAAAGGGACACACCAACAAGGGGACACAACAACAAGGGGACACAGCAACAAGGAGACACAACAACAAGGGGACACAACAAGGGGGCACAGCAACAAGGGGTCACAGCAACAAGGGGACACAGCAAAAAGGGGACACAACAACAAGGGGACACAGCAACAAGGGGACACAGCAACAAGGGGACACAGCAACATGGGGAAACAGCAAAAAGAGGACATAACAACAAGGGGACACAGCAACAAAGGGACACAACAACAAGGGGACACAGCAACAAGTGGGCACAGCAACAAGGGGACAGAACAACAAGGGGACACAGCAACAAAGTGACACAACAACAAGGGGACACAGCAACAAGGGGACACAACAACAAGGGGACACAACAACAAGGGGACACAACAACAAGGGGACAGAACAACAAGGGGGCACAGCAACAAGGGGACAGAACAACAAGGGGACACAGCAACAAGGGGGCACAACAACAAGGGGACACAACAACAAGGGGACACAGCAACAAAAGGACACAACAACAAGGGGGCACACTGACAAGTGGACAGAGCAACAAGGGGACACAACAACAAGGGGACACAACAACAAGGGACACAGCAACAAGGGGACACAGCAACAAGGGGACACAACAACAAGGGGACACAACAACAAGGGGACACAACAACAAGGGGACACAACAACAAGGGGACACAACAACAAGGGGACACAGCAACAAGGGGACACAGCAACAAGGGGACACAACAACAAGGGGACACAACAACAAGGGGACACAACAACAAGGGGACACAACAACAAGGGGACACAACAACAAGGGGACACAACAACAAGGGGACACAACAACAAGGGGACACAGCAACAATGGGACACAGCAACTAGGAGACACAACAACAAGGGGACAGAGCAACAAGTGGACAGAGCAACAAGGGGACAGAGCAACAAGGGGACAGAGCAACAAGGGGACACAGCAACAAGGGGACACAACAACAAGGGGACACAGCAACAAGGGGACACAGCAACAAGGGGACACAGCAACAAGGGGACAGAGCAACAAGGGGACAGAGCAACAAGGGGACACAGCAACAAGGGGACACAGCAACAAGGGGACACAGCAACAAGGGGACACAACAACAAGGGGACACAGCAACAAGGGGACACAGCAACAAGGGGACACAACAACAAGGGGACACAGCAACAAGGGGACGCAGCAACAAGGGGACACAGCAACAAGGGGACACAGCAACAAGGGGACACAACAACAAGGGGACGCAACAACAAGGGGACACAACAACAAGGGAACACAGCAACAAGGGGACACAGCAACAAGGGGACACAACAACAAGGGGACACTGCAACAAGGGGACACAGCAACAAGGGGACACAGTAACAAGGGGACACAGCAACAAGGGGACACAACAACAAGGGGACACAACAACAAGGGGACACAGCAACAAGGGGACACAGCAACAAGAGGACACAACAACAAGGGGACACAGCAACAAGGGGACACAGCAACAAGGGGACACAACAAGAAGGGGACACAGCAACAAGGGGACACAGCAACAAGGGGACACAGCAACAAGGGGACACAACAACAAGGGGACACAACAACAAGGGGACACAGCAACAAGAGGACACAGCAACAAGGGGACACAGCAACAAGGGGACACAGCAACAAGGGGACACAGCAACAAGGGGACACAGCAACAAGGGGACACAGCAACAAGGGGACACAGCAACAAGGGGACACAGCAACAAGGGGACACAGCAACAAGGGGACACAGCAACAAGGGGACACAACAACAACGGGACACAACAACAAGGGGACACAGCAACAAGGGGACACAGCAACAAGGAGACACAACAACAAGGGGACACAACAACAAGGGGACACAGCAACAAGGGGACACAGCAACAAGAGGACACAGCAACAAGGGGACACAGCAACAAAGGGACTCAGCAACAAGAGGACACAGCAACAAGGGGACACAGCAACAAAGGGACACAGCAACAAGAGGACACAACAACAAGGGGACACAGCAACAAAGGGACACAGCAACAAGGGGACACAGCAACAAGGGGACTCAGCAAGAAGGGGACACAGCAACAAGGGGACACAGCAACAAAGGGACACAGCAACAAGGGGACACAGCAACAAAAGGACACAACAACAAGGGGACACAGCAACAAAGGGACACACAGCAAGGGGACACAGCAACAAGGGGACTCAGCAAGAAGGGGACACAGCAACAAGGGTACTCAGCAACAAGGGGACACATCAACAAGGGGACACAGCAACAAGGGGACACAGCAACAAGGGGACACAGCAACAAGGGGACACAGCAACAAGGGGACACAGCAACAAGGGGACACAGCAACAAGGGGACACAGCAACAAGGGGACACAGCAACAAGGGGACACAGCTGGAAGCTGAAGACTCAGATGAGTCACAAGGATGTTAGGAAGTATTTCTTCAGTCAGAGTTGTTAGGAAGTGGAATAATCTCTCGAGTGATGTAGTGGAGGCAGGATCCATACATAGCTTGAAGTAGAGGCACGATAAAGCTCATGAGAGAGTGGACCTAGTAGTGACCAGTGAAGAGACGGGGTCAGGAGCTATGAATCGACCCCTGCAACCACAACCACGAAGAAAGGTTAAGGGAAATCGGACTGACGACACTGGAGGACAGGAGGGTCAGGGGAAACATGATAACGACATACAAAATACTGCGTGGTGTAGACAAGGTGGACAAAGACAGGATGTTCCAGAGATGGGACAAGGGGTCAGAAATGGAAGTTGAAGACTCAGACGAGTTAAAGGGATGTGAGGAAGTATTTCTTCAGTCACAGAGTTGTTAGGAAGTGGAATAGTCTGACAAGTGATGTAGTGGAGGCAGGAACCATACATAGCTTTAAGACGAGGTATGATAAAGCTCATGGAGCAGGGAGTGGGAGGACACAGCAGCGGTCAGTGAAGAGGCGGGGCCAGGAGCTGAGTATCGACCCCTGCAACCACAATTAGGTGAGTACAATTAGGTGAGGTGAGTACAAACACACACACACACACACACACACACACACGATCAGTGAAGAGGCGGGGCCAGGAGCTCGGACTCGAACCCCGCAACCTCAACTAGGTGAGTACAACTAGGTGAGTACACGATTGAAGATATCATGAAGGTGATAGGCGAGGGGGACATGACCCAGGTGGCAAATTTTCGGAGAATTGGGTGGTTCACAAAGAAAAGGAATCGGCCTCTCAAAGTAATTTTCAAGGCAGAATCAACCCGAACCATGATCCTGCAGGAGAAAGCACGGCTGAGAGGCAAGCAGGAGTTCCGGAGTGTGTACCTCGACCGAGACAGAACACAGGACGAAAGGAAGACAATGAAAGAGAGAGTTCAAAAACAAAAGGAGAAATGGGAGGAAATGAAAAAGGAGAGCAGAATAACCCAGGATCAAATGGAAGGACAAGCGCACCCCCCAGAAACACCTGCAGAAGGACTCCAGCCACGACACCTCCAAGGCAACTGAACAATCCAAACCAACCATCACACACCGATCCCTCTGTTCCCCCCCCCCCTGCACCACAGTTACAGTATTAGAACAGAAGTTGAAGGTTTGGTACACAAATGCAGATGGATTAACGAATAAACATGAGGAATGGCAAGAACGAATCAATGAGAAGTCCCCAGACATCATAGCAGTTACAGAAACAAAACTCATGGAGACAATAACAGATGCAATCTTCCCACCAGGATACCAGATAATGAGGAAAGATAGAAGGGGCAGGGGGGGAGGTGGGGTTGCTCTGCTCGTAAAAAAACAGATGGAAATTCGAGAAAATGGAAGGAATAGATGAGACGGGAGAAAGAGACTACATAGCAGGTACACTTCAGTCTGGGGAACACAAAGTGGTCATTGCAGTGATGTATAATCCACCACAGAACTGCAGGAGGCCAAGAGAGGAATATGAAGAGAGCAACAGAGCAATGGTGGACACACTTGCTGAGGTGGCAAGAAGAGCTCACTCCAGCAGAGCAAAGTTGCTGGTTATGGGGGATTTCAACCACAGGGAGATTGACTGGGAAAACCTGGAGCCACATGGGGGTCCCGAAACATGGAGAGCCAGGATGTTGGACGTGGTGCTGGAAAACCTCATGCACCAACATGTTAAGGACACTACCAGAGTGAGAGGGGAGGATGAACCAGCAAGATTGGACCTTGTGTTCACCCTGGGCAGCTCAGACATTGAGGACATCAAGTATGAGAGTCCCCTAGGAGCTAGCGACCACGTGGTTCTGTGCTTTGAATACATAGTAGAGCTGCAAGTGGAGAGAATAACGGGAGTAGAATGGGAAAAGCCTGACTATAAAAAAGGGGACTACATAGGGTTGAAGAACTTCCTGCGGGAGGTCCAGTGGGACAGAGAACTGGCAGGAAAGCCAGTAAATGAAATGATGGAATATGTAGCAACAAAATGCAAGGAGGCAGTGGAAAGGTTCATTCCCAAGGGCAACAGTAACAATGGGAAGACCAGAACGAGCCCCTGGTTTACCCGACGGTGTAAGGAGGCAAAAACAAAGTGCAATAGAGAATGGAAAAAGTACAGAAGGCAGAGAACACACGAAAATAGGGAGATCAGTCGCAGAGCCAGGAATGAGTACGCACAGGTAAGGAGGGAGGCCCAGCGACAGTATGAAAATGACATAGCATCGAGAATCAAGACTGACCCGAAACTGTTGTATAGCCACATCAGGAGGAAGACAACAGTCAAAGACCAGGTAATCAGATTAAGGACAGAAGGTGGAGAACTCACAAGAAATGATCAGGAGGTATGTGAGGAGCTGAACAGGAGATTTAAGGAAGTTTTTACAGTAGAGACAGGAAGGGCTGTGGGAAGACAGCGCAGAAGGGAACATCAAGAGGGAATATACCAACAAGTGTTGGATGACATACGAACAACTGAGGAGGAGGTGAAGAAGCTCTTAAGTGACCTTGATACCTCAAAGGCGATGGGACCGGACAACATCTCCCCATGGGTCCTTAGAGAAGGAGCAGAGATGCTGTGTGTGCCTCTAACCACAATCTTCAACACATCCCTTGAAACTGGGCAACTACCTGAGAAATGGAAGACAGCTAATGTAGTCCCCATATTTAAGAAAGGAAACAGAAACGAGGCACTAAACTACAGACCTGTGTCTCTGACATGTATTGTGTGCAAAGTCATGGAGAAGATTATCAGGAGGAGAGTGGTCGAACACCTGGAAAGGAACAAGATTATAAATGAAAACCAGCATGGGTTCATGGAAGGCAAATCTTGTATCACAAACCTCCTGGAGTTTTATGACAAGGTAACAGAAGTAAGACACGAGAGAGAGAGGGGTGGGTAGATTGCGTTTTCCTAGACTGCAGGAAGGCCTTTGACACAGTTCCCCACAAGAGATTAGTGCAGAAGCTGGAGGATCAGGCACACGTAAAAGGAAGGGCACTGCAATGGATCAGGGAATACCTGACAGGGAGGAAGCAACGAGTCATGGTACGTGAAGAGGTATCACAGTGGGCGCCTGTTACGAGCGGGGTCCCACAGGGGTCAGTTCTAGGACCAGTGCTATTTTTGATATATGTGAACGACATGATGGAAGGAATAGACTCTGAAGTGTCACTGTTCGCAGATGACGTGAAGTTGATGAGAAGAATTAAATCGGACGAGGATGAGGCAGGACTGGAAAGAGACCTGGAGAGGCTGGACATGTGGTCCAGTAACTGGCTTCTCGAATTCAATCCAGCCAAATGCAAAGTCATGAAGATTGGGGAGGGGCAAAGAAGACCGCAGACAAAGTATAGGCTAGGTGGACAAAGACTACAGACCTCACTCAGGGAGAAAGACCTTGGGGTGACCATAACAGCGAGCACATCACCGGAGGCACACATCAACCAAATAACCGCTGCAGCATACGGGCGCCTGGCAAACCTGAGAATAGCGTTCCGATACCTTAATAAGGAATCGTTCAAGACACTGTACACTGTGTATGTTAGGCCCATACTGGAGTATGCAGCACCAGTCTGGAACCCACACCTGGTCAAGCACGTCAAGAAGTTAGAGAAAGTACAAAGGTTTGCAACATGGCTAGTCCCAGAGCTCAAGGGAATGTCGTACGAGGAAAGGTTAAGGGAAATCGGACTGACGACACTGGAGGACAGAAGGGTCAGGGGAGACATGATAACGACGTACAAGATACTGCGGGGAATAGACAAGGTGGACAGAGATAGGATGTTCCAGAGAGGGGACACAGGGACAAGGGGTCACAACTGGAAGCTGAAGACTCAGACGAGTCACAGGGACGTTAGGAAGTATTTCTTCAGTCATAGAGTTGTCAGGAAGTGGAATAGCCTAGCAAGTGAAGTAGGGGAGGCAGGAACCATACATAGTTTTAAGAAGAGGTATGACAAAGCTCAGGAAGCAGAGAGAGAGAGGATCCAGTAGCGATCAGTGAAGAGGCGGGGCCAGGAGCTGAGTCTCGACCCCTGCAACCACAATTAGGTGAGTACAATTAGGTGAGTACACACACACACACACACACACACACACACACACACACACACACACACACACACACACACACTCACACACACAATATGTGTCAAGGGTGTACCAGTAAGACAGTCAGTACCCAGCAGACATACTTCCTTCCTATACAAGGCTGCCCTAACCTTCCTGGGTACTGTGAGAGTGACCAACCTTCCTGGGTACTGTGAGAGTGACCAACCTTCCTGAGTACTGTGTGAGTGACCAACCTTCCTGGGTACTGTGAGAGTGACCAACCTTCCTGGGTACTGTGTGAGTGACCAACCTTCCTGGGTACTGTGTGAGTGACCAACCTTCCTGGGTACTGTGTGAGTGACCAACCTTCCTGGGTACTGTGTGAGTGACCAACCTTCCTGGGTACTGTGAGAGTGACCAACCTTCCTGGGTACTGTGAGAGTGACCAACCTTCCTGGGTACTGTGTGAGTGACCAACCTTCCTGGGTACTGTGAGAGTGACCAACCTTCCTGGGTACTGTGAGAGTGACCAACCTTCCTGGGTACTGTGAGAGTGACCAACCTTCCTGGGTACTGTGTGAGTGACCAACCTTCCTGGGTACTATGTGAGTGACCAACCTTCCTGGGAACTGTGAGAGTGACTAACCTTCCTGGGAACTGTGAGAGTGACCAACCTTCCTGGGCACTGTGTGAGTGACCAACCTTCCTGGGTACTGTGTGAGTGACCAACCTTCCTGGGTACTGTGAGAGTGACCAACCTTCCTGGGTACTGTGAGAGTGACCAACCTTCCTGGGTACTGTGTGAGTGACCAACCTTCCTGGGTACTGTGTGAGTGTGGGTACTGTGAGAGTGACCAACCTTCCTGGGTACTGTGTGAGTGACCAACCTTCCTGGGTACTGTGAGAGTGACCAACCTTCCTGGGTACTGTGTGAGTGACCAACCTTCCTGGGTACTGTGTGAGTGACCAACCTTCCTGGGTACTGTGAGAGTGACCAACCTTCCTGGGTACTGTGTGAGTGACCAACCTTCCTGGGTACTGTGAGAGTGACCAACCTTCCTGGGTACTGTGTGAGTGACCAACCTTCCTGGGTACTGTGAGAGTGACCAACCTGTAGTGTAGTGCTGTAGTGTACAGCAGTATTGCAGCCTAGAGAGAACCAGCGCTTTGACGAGAATCATCATGGGCTTGGGATCCCTAGTTTTGAAGGTTCTCATTATCCATCCCTAGTTTTGAAGGTTCTCATTATCCATCCCTAGTTTTGAAGGTTCTCATTATCCATCCCTAGTTTTGAAGGTTCTCATTATCCATCCCTAGTTTTGAAGGTTCTCATTATCCATCCCTAGTTTTGAAGGTTCTCATTATCCATCCCTAGTTTTGAAGGTTCTCATTATCCATCCTGCCATCATCCTAGCAGATGTGGTGGATACATTATTGTGATCTTTGAAAGTGAGATCCTCTGACATTATCACTCCCAGGTCCTTCACATTACTTTCTCGCTTTATTGTGTCGTTGTAATTTGTTTTATACTTTGATACAGTTTTAATTTCCTTAAGTTAATTTGTCTTCACTGAACTTCATATTGTTTTTTGTGGCCCATTCAAAGATTTTCTTAATATCTGCTGGAGACTTGGAGTGTCTTTGATGGCTGACACTGTACTCACCTAATTGTGGTTGCAGGGGTCGAGACTCAGCTCCTGGCCCCGCCTCTTCACTGATCGCTACTAGGTCCTCTCTCTCTCTGCTTCCTGAGCTTTGTCATACCTCTTCTTAAAACTATGTATGGTTCCTGCCTCCACTACTTCACTTGCTAGGCTATTCCACTTGCTGACAACTCTATGACTGAAGAAATACTTCCTAACGTCCCTGTGACTCGTCTGAGTCTTCAGCTTCCAGTTGTGACCCCTTGTCCCTGTGTCCCCTCTCTGGAACATCCTATCTCTGTCCACCTTGTCTATTCCCCGCAGTATCTTGTATGTCATTATCATGTCTCCCCTGACCCTTCTGTCCTCCAGTGTCGTTAGTCCGATTTCCCTTAACCTTTCCTCGTACGACATTCCCCTGAGCTCTGGGACTAGCCTTGTTGCAAACCTTTGTACTTTCTCTAACTTCTTGACGTGCTTGACCAGGTGTGGGTTCCAGACTGGTGCTGCATACTCCAGTATGGGCCTAACATACACAGTGTACAGTGTCTTGAACGATTCCTTATTAAGGTATCGGAACGCTATTCTCAGGTTTGCCAGGCGCCCGTATGCTGCAGCGGTTATTTGGTTGATGTGTGCCTCCGGTGATGTGCTCGGTGTTATGGTCACCCCAAGGTCTTTCTCCCTGAGTGAGGTCTGTAGTCTTTGTCCACCTAGCCTATACTCTGTCTGCAGTCTTCTTTGCCCCTCCCCAATCTTCATGACATTGCATTTGGCAGGATTGAATTCGAGAAGCCAGTTTCTGGACCACATGTCCAGCCTGTCCAGGTCTATTTGCAGTCCTGCCTCATCCTCATCCGATTTAATTCTTCTCATCAGCTTCACGTCATCTGGGAACAGGGACACTTCAGAGTCTATTCTTTCCATCATGTCGTTGACATATATCAAAAATAACACTGGTCCTAGAACTGACCCCTGTGGGACCCCGCTCGTAACAGGCGCCCACTGTGACACCTCTTCACGTACCATGACTCGTTGTTGCCTCCCTGTCAGGTATTCCCTGATCCATTGCAGTGCCCTTCCTTTTACGTGTGCCTGATCCTCCAGCTTCTGCACTAATCTCTTGTGGGGAACTGTGTCAAAGGCCTTCCTGCAGTCTAGGAAAACGCAAACAACCCACCCCTCTCTCTCGTGTCTTACTTCTGTTACCTTGTCATAAAACTCCAGGAGGTTTGTGACACAGAATTTGCCTTCCATGAACCCATGCTCGTTTTCATTTATAATCTTGTTCCGTTCCAGGTGTTCCACCACTCTCCTCCTGATAATCTTCTCCATGACTTTGCATACAATACATGTCAGAGACACAGGTCTGTAGTTTAGTGCCTCGTTTCTGTTTCCTTTCCTTTCATGCAGACTCTGGTGTCATCAGCAGAGGAAGACACAGTGTGTGGCTTACATTTCTGTGTCAGATATGAGGATGAGGAACAGGATGGGGCGAGTATTGTGCCTTGTGGAACACTGGGAGTCAGTACTGTGCCTTGTGGAACACTGGGAGTCAGTACTGTGCCTTGTGGAACACTGGGAGTCAGTACTGTGCCTTGTGGAACACTGGGAGTCAGCACTGTGCCTTGTGGAACACTGGGAGTCAGTACTGTGCCTTGTGGAACACTGGGAGTCAGTAGTGTGCCTTGTGGAACACTGGGAGTCAGTACTGTGCCTTGTGGAACACTGGGAGTCAGTACTGTAGTGACCATCCAAGACCATGTCATAGTGGTCCAGTAGTTGTGAGAGACAGTAGTGATCATCCAAGACCATGTCATAGTGGTCCAGTAGTTGTGAGAGGCAGTAGTGACCATCCAAGACCATGTCATAGTGGTCCAGTAGTTGTGAGAGACAGTAGTGATCATCCAAGACCATGTCATAGTGGTCCAGTAGTTGTGAGAGGCAGTAGTGACCATCCAAGACCATGTCATAGTGGTCCAGTAGTTATGAGAGGCAGTAGTGACCATCTTAGACCATGTCATAGTGGTCCAGTAGTTGTGAGAGGCAGTAGTGACCATCCAAGACTATGTCATAGTGGTCCAGTAGTTGTGAGAGGCAGTAGTGACCATCCAAAACCATGTCATAGTGGTCCAGTAGTTGTGAGAGACAGTAGTGATCATCCAAGACCATGTCATAGTGGTCCAGTAGTTATGAGAGGCAGTAGTGACCATCTTAGACCATGTCATAGTGGTCCAGTAGTTGTGAGAGGCAGTAGTGACCATCCAAGACCATGTCATAGTGGTCCAGTAGTTGTGAGAGGCAGTAGTGACCATCCAAGACCATGTCATAGTGGTCCAGTAGTTGTGAGAGGCAGTAGTGACCATCCAAGACCATGTCATAATGGTCCAGTAGTTGTGAGAGGCAGTAGTGACCATCCAAGATCATGTCATAGTGGTCCAGTAGTTGTGAGAGACAGGAGTGACCATCCAAGACCATGTCATAGTGATCCAGTAGTTGTGAGAGGCAGTAGTGACCATCCAAGACCATGTCATAGTGGTCCAGTAGTTGTGAGATAGAGTAGTGACCATCCAAGACCATATCATAGTGGTCCAGTAGTTGTGAGAGGCAGTAGTGATCATCCAAGACCATGTCATAGTGGTCCAGTAGTTGTGAGAGGCAGTAGTGACCATCCAAGACCCTGTTATAGTGGTCCAATAGTTGTGAGAGGCAGGAGTGACCATCCAAGACCCTGTTATAGTGGTCCAATAGTTGTGAGAGGCAGGAGTGACCTTCCAAGACCCTGTTATAGTGGTCCAATAGTTGTGAGAGGCAGTAGTGACCTGCTCTAAAGTAACTGATAACAGTGATAGTCTAGGTACCATCATGGTAATCCTGAAGTAATGGTGAGAATGAATGGGTGAGTGTTGGTACCTGGGGATGAAGTTGATATCCTTGGGGTGAAATTTGACCAAGAAGACTGACCATGAAGAACCATGTTGCGAATCTTGCAAACAAGGCAGCCAGGAAGCTTACAGCACTTAGACGTAATCTCACATCTGCTCGACAGTAGAGGTTGCAAGATTCTGTACGGGGCACAAATACGCTCACACCTTGAGTATGCTCCACTTACATGGATTGCCTGACTTCCATCTCATCTGCGGCTTCTTGACGGAATAGAGAATAGAACAGAGCGACTCGTCTCTCGCCTAGACACAGCCTGGATAGATCTGTCATTTCAGCGGAGTACTGAACACCGGAGGATGTGAGTGACCTTACTGTTATGTACAAGACCAATGTTGTCAAGGTACCACTAGACTCCACTCTGAGGACAGTGAGAAGACAGCTCCTGTACCACAAGACAGTGAGAAGACAGCTACTGTACCACAAGACAGTCAGAAGACAGCTACTGTACCACAAGACAGTGAGAAGACAGATCCTGTACCACAAGACGGTGAGAAGACAGCTCCTGTACCACAAGACAGTGAGAAGACAGCTCCTGTACCACAAGACAGTGAGAAGACAGCTCCTGTACCACAAGACAGTGAGAAGACAGCTCCTGTACCACAAGACAGTGAGAAGACAGCTACTGTACCACAAGACAGTGAGAAGACAGCTACTGTACCACAAGACAGTGAGAAGACAGCTACTGTACCACAAGACAGTCAGAAGACAGCTCCTGTACCACAAGACAGTCAGAAGACAGCTTCTGTACCACAAGACAGTCAGAAGACAGCTTCTGTACCACAAGACAGTCAGAAGACAGCTTCTGTACCACAAGACAGTCAGAAGACAGCTTCTGTACCACAAGACAGTCAGAAGACAGATGGCTCACAGCTGCCCCACAGCAGGTCACAGATGGCTCACAGATGGCCCACAGATGACCACAGATGGCTCATAGCTGGCCGACAGCTGGCCACAGATGGCTCACAGATGGCTCACAGCTGGCCCACAGCAGGTCACAGATGGCTCACAGATGGCCCACAGCAGGCCACAGATGGCTCACAGATGGCCCACAGCAGGCCACAGATGGCTCACAGATGGCCCACAGCAGGCCACAGATGGCTCACAGATGGCTCACAGCATAACAATATATAATCTTACAACTGAGGTGATGTAGGTAACAGATATTAACTTATAAACAAAGTTGCCAACTTTAACCTTGTTAAGAGGTACCTAAGTCCTCCCAGTCTCCTAATATCATGTTCACCCTTATACTCTAGCTGGTCCATAATTACTGTCTCCTAATATCATGTTCACCCTTATACTCTAGCTGGTCCATAATTACTGTCACATTAACTCTGGTCAAGGGAAGCCCAGGAGCTATACTTAATTCATGGTTGACACTTGTGTTGTAGAGCCAAACTCAGACATCTCCAACACTGCGTGATGTATACTGAGTGTTGTAGAGCCAAACTCAGACATCTACAACACTGCGTGATGTATACTGAGTGTTGTAGAGCCAAACTCAGACATCTCCAACACTGTGTGATGTATACTGAGTGTTGCAGAGCCAAACTCAGACATCTCCAACACTGCGTGATGTATACTGAGTGTTGTAGAGCCAAACTCAGACATCTCCAACACTGCGTGATGTATACTGAGTGTTGTAGAGCCAAACTCAGACATCTCCAACACTGAGTGATGTATACTGAGTGTTGTAGAGCCAAACTCAGACATCTACAACACTGCGTGATGTATACTGAGTGTTGTAGAGCCAAACTCAGACATCTCCAACACTGCGTGATGTATACTGAGTGTTGTAGAGCCAAACTCAGACATCTCCAACACTGTGTGATGTATACTGAGTGTTGTAGAGCCAAACTCAGACATCTCCAACACTGAGTGATGTATACTGAGTGTTGTAGAGCCAAACTCTGACATCTCCAACACTGTGTGATGTATACTGAGTGTTGTAGAGCCAAACTCTGACATCTCCAACACTGTGTGATGTATACTGAGTGTTGTAGAGCCAAACTCAGACATCTCCAACACTGAGTGATGTATACTGAGTGTTGTAGAGCCAAACTCTGACATCTCCAACACTGTGTGATGTATACTGAGTGTTGTAGAGCCAAACTCTGACATCTCCAACACTGTGTGATGTATACTGAGTGTTGTAGAGCCAAACTCAGACATCTCCAACACTGAGTGATGTATACTGAGTGTTGTAGAGCCAAACTCTGACATCTCCAACACTGTGTGATGTATACTGAGTGTTGTAGAGCCAAACTCAGACATCTACAACACTGCGTGATGTATACTGAGTGTTGTAGAGCCAAACTCAGACATCTCCAACACTGAGTGATGTATACTGAGTCTTGTAGAGCCAAACTCTGACATCTCCAACACTGTGTGATGTATACTGAGTGTTGTAGAGCCAAACTCAGACATCTACAACACTGAGTGATGTATACTGAGTGTTGTAGAGCCAAACTCAGACATCTCCAACACTGAGTGATGTATACTGAGTGTTGTAGAGCCAAACTCAGACATCTACAACACTGCGTGATGTATACTGAGTGTTGTAGAGCCAAACTCAGACATCTACAACACTGCGTGATGTATACTGAGTGTTGTAGAGCCAAACTCAGACATCTACAACACTGCGTGATGTATACTGAGTGTTGTAGAGCCAAACTCAGACATCTACAACACTGAGTGATGTATACTGAGTGTTGCAGAGCCAAACTCAGACATCTCCAACACTGCGTGATGTATACTGAGTGTTGTAGAGCCAAACTCAGACATCTACAACACTGAGTGATGTATACTGAGTGTTGTAGAGCCAAACTCAGACATCTACAACACTGTGTGATGTATACTGAGTGTTGTAGAGCCAAACTCTGACATCTACAACACTGTGTGATGTATACTGAGTGTTGTAGAGCCAAACTCTGACATCTACAACACTGTGTGATGTATACTGAGTGTTGTAGAGCCAAACTCTGACATCTACAACACTGAGTGATGTATACTGAGTGTTGTAGAGCCAGACTCAGACATCTACAACACTGTGTGATGTATACTGAGTGTTGTAGAGCCAAACTCAGACATCTACAACACTGAGTGATGTATACTGAGTGTTGTAGAGCCAAACTCAGACATCTACAACACTGAGTGATGTATACTGAGTGTCGTAGAGCCAAACTCAGACATCTACAACACTGAGTGTTGTATACTGAGTGTTGTAGAACCAAACTCAGACATCTCCAACACTGCGTGATGTATACTGAGTGTTGTAGAACCAAACTCAGACATCTACAACACTGCGTGATGTATACTGAGTGTTGTAGAGCCAAACTCAGACATCTCCAACACTGCGTGATGTATACTGAGTGTTGTAGAGCCAAACTCAGACATCTACAACACTGCGTGATGTATACTGAGTGTTGTAGAGCCAAACTCAGACATCTCCAACACTGCGTGATGTATACTGAGTGTTGTAGAGCCAAACTCAGACATCTCCAACACTGCGTGATGTATACTGAGTGTTGTAGAGCCAAACTCAGACATCTACAACACTGAGTGATGTATACTGAGTGTTGTAGAGCCAAACTCAGACATCTCCAACACTGCGTGATGTATACTGAGTGTTGTAGAGCCAAACTCAGACATCTACAACACTGAGTGATGTATACTGAGTGTTGTAGAGCCAAACTCAGACATCTCCAACACTGCGTGATGTATACTGAGTGTTGTAGAGCCAAACTCAGACATCTCCAACACTGCGTGATGTATACTGAGTGTTGTAGAGCCAAACTCAGACATCTACAACACTGAGTGATGTATACTGAGTGTTGTAGAGCCAAACTCAGACATCTCCAACACTGCGTGATGTATACTGAGTGTTGTAGAGCCAAACTCAGACATCTACAACACTGAGTGATGTATACTGAGTGTTGTAGAGCCAAACTCAGACATCTCCAACACTGCGTGATGCATACTGAGTGTTGTAGAGCCAAACTCAGACATCTCCAACACTGCGTGATGTATACTGAGTGTTGTAGAGCCAAACTCAGACATCTCCAACACTGAGTGATGTATACTGAGTGTTGTAGAGCCAAACTCAGACATCTCCAACACTGCGTGATGTATACTGAGTGTTGTAGAGCCAAACTCAGACATCTCCAACACTGAGTGATGTATACTGAGTGTTGTAGAGCCAAACTCAGACATCTCCAACACTGCGTGATGTATACTGAGTGTTGTAGAGCCAAACTCAGACATCTACAACACTGCGTGATGTATACTGAGTGTTGTAGAGCCAAACTCAGACATCTCCAACACTGAGTGTTGTATACTGAGTGTTGTAGAGCCAAACTCAGACATCTCCAACACTGAGTGTTGTATACTGAGTGTTGTAGAGCCAAACTCTGACATCTACAACACTGAGTGATGTATACTGAGTGTTGTAGAGCCAAACTCAGACATCTACAACACTGAGTGTTGTATACTGAGTGTTGTAGAGCCAAACTCAGACATCTCCAACACTGAGTGTTGTATACTGAGTGTTGTAGAGCCAAACTCAGACATCAGTAACACATTTGTTAAGTGTCAACCATGAATTAGGTATAGCTCCTGGGCTTCCCTTGACCAGAGTATATTAGGAGACAGTAATTATGGACCAGCTAGAGTATAAGAGTGAACATGATATTAGGAAACTGAGAGGACTTAGGTACCTCTTAAACACTGAGAGAGAGACAGGCGTGGTTCACAGGTTCATCAAGAAATTAGGTAACCTGGCTACTGTAGCAACACTTACGCCCGAGGAAACACCTAAGGCACCACTAGGTGAAGAAACAGTCACCAGGAACCAATAGCTCACATAGCAGTAAGTAGGTACCTGGGTGTAAGTTACCTTACACCTGCTGGTACTGTTCACCTAGCAGTAAGTAGGTACCTGGGAGTAAGTCACCTTACACCTGCTGTCACTGTTCACCTAGCAGTAAATAGGTACCTGGGAGTAACTCACCTTACACCTGCTGTCACTGTTCACCTAGCAGTAAGTAGGTACCTGGGAGTAAGTCACCTTACACCTGCTCTCACTGTTCACCTAGCAATAAGTAGGTACCTGTGTGTTAGTCACCTTAAACCTGCTGTCACTGCTCACCTAGCAGTAAGGAGGTACCTGGGTAATCAAGTACGTAATTAGGTTTAGATTTCTTACTAGAGATATTTAATTAATACCGGTGCTAAGGTCAGTAGGTTCCCCAAAGTACCTGTTTACTTAGGAACCTCTTAGTTGTGATATACCAACATGGGTCACTATGATGGTGGTATACCAACATGGGTCACTATGATGGTTGTATACCAACATGGGTCACTATGATGGTGGTATACCAACATGGGTCACTATGATGGTTGTATACCAACATGGGTCACTATGATGGTGGTATACCAACATGGGTCACTATGATGGTGGTATACCAACATGGGTCACTATGATGGTTGTATACCAACATGGGTCACTATGATGGTGGTATACCAACATGGGTCACTATGATGGTGGTATACCAACATGGGTCACTATGATGGTGGTATACCAACATGGGTCACTATGATGGTGGTATACCAACATGGGTCACTATGATGGTGGTATACCAACATGGGTCACTATGATGGTGGTATACCAACATGGGTCACTATGATGGTTGTATACCAACATGGGTCACTATGATGGTGGTATACCAACATGGGTCACTATGATGGTGGTATACCAACATGGGTCACTATGATGGTGGTATACCAACATGGGTCACTATGATGGTGGTATACCAACATGGGTCACTATGATGGTGGTATACCAACATGGGTCACTATGATGGTGGTATACCAACATGGGTCACTATGATGGTGGTATACCAACATGGGTCACTATGATGGTGGTATACCAACATGGGTCACTATGATGGTGGTATACCAACATGGGTCACTATGATGGTGGTATACCAACATGGGTCACTATGATGGTGGTATACCAACATGGGTCACTATGATGGTGGTATACCAACATGGGTCACTATGATGGTGGTATACCTATGTGTCACTAGTTTGGTGGTATACCTAATGTAGAGTCATTAGTGTGGTGGTATACCTACGGTAGAGTCACTAGTGTGCTGGTATACCTACGGAAGCCACTAGTGTGGTGGTATACCTACGGTAGAGTCACTAGTATGGTGGTATACCTACGGTAGAGCCACTAGTGTGGTGGTATACCTACGGTAGAGTCACTAGTATGGTGGTATACCTACGGTAGAGTCACTAGTGTGGTGGTATACCTACGGTAGAGTCACTAGTGTAGTGGTATACCTGCGGTAGAGTAGTGTGGTGGTATACCTACTGTAGAGTCACTAGTGTAGTGGTATACTTACGGTAGAGTCACTAGTGTGCTGGTATACCTACGGTAGAGTCACTGGTGGTATACCTATGGTAGAGTCACTGGTGGAATACCTACGGCAGAGTCGCTGGTGGTATACCTACGGCAGAGTCGCTGGTGGTATGCCTACGGTAGAGTCACTAGTGTGCTGGTATACCTACGGTAGAGTCACTGGTGGTATACCTACGGTAGAGTCACTAGTGTGGTGGTATACCTACGGTAGAGTCACTGGTGGTATACCTACGGTAGAGTCACTAGTGTGGTGGTGTACCTACGGTAGAGTCACTAGTGTGGTGGTGTACCTACGGTAGAGTCACTAGTGTGGTGGTGTACCTACGGTAGAGTCACTAGTGTGGTGGTGTACCTACGGTAGAGTCACTAGTGTGGTGGTATACCTACGGTAGTGTCACTGGTGGTATACCTGGTATATCAACTTGCAGATAGTGTAGCAGGCTGGTATATCCTCTCAGTACACTGCTACAGTGTATACTGTCTCACCACACCGCCAGCCCAGGCACTTTCTCCCTCTCTTACTGCCTCTCTTACTGCCTCTCTTACTGCCTCTCTTACTGCCTCTCTTACTGCCTCTCTTACTGCCTCTCTTACTGCCTCTCTCACTGCCTCTCTTACTGCCTCTCTTACTGCCTCTCTTACTGCCTCTCTTACTGCCTCTCTCACTGCCTCTCTTACTGCCTCTCTCACTGCCTCTCTTACTGCCTCTCTTACTGCCTCTCTTACTGCCTCTCTCACTGCCTCTCTTACTGCCTCTCTCACTGCCTCTCTTACTGCCTCTCTCACTGCCTCTCTTACTGCCTCTCTTACTGCCTCTCTCACTGCCTCTCTTACTGCCTCTCTCACTGCCTCTCTTACTGCCTCTCTCACTGCCTCTCATACTGCCTCTCTCACTGCCTCTCTTACTGCCTCTCTTACTGCCTCTCTTACTGCCTCTCTTACTGCCTCTCTCACTGCCTCTCTTACTGCCTCTCTCACTGCCTCTCTTACTGCCTCTCTCACTACCTCTCTTACTGCCTCTCTTACTGCCTCTCTTACTGCCTCTCTTACTGCCTCTCTCACTGCCTCTCTTACTGCCTCTCTCACTACCTCTCTTACTACCTCTCTTACTGCCTCTCTTACTGCCTCTCTTACTGCCTCTCTTACTGCCTCTCTCACTGCCTCTCTTACTGCCTCTCTCACTGCCTCTCTTACTGCCTCTCTCACTGCCTCTCTTACTGCCTCTCTTACTGCCTCTCTCACTGCCTCTCTTACTGCCTCTCTCACTGCCTCTCTTACTGCCTCTCTCACTGCCTCTCTTACTGCCTCTCTCACTGCCTCTCTTACTGCCTCTCTTACTGCCTCTCTCACTGCCTCTCTTACTGCCTCTCTCACTGCCTCTCTTACTGCCTCTCTTACTGCCTCTCTTACTGCCTCTCTCACTGCCTCTCTTACTGCCTCTCTCACTGCCTCTCTTACTGCCTCTCTCACTACCTCTCTTACTGCCTCTCTTACTGCCTCTCTTACTGCCTCTCTTACTGCCTCTCTCACTGCCTCTCTTACTGCCTCTCTCACTGCCTCTCTTACTGCCTCTCTTACTGCCTCTCTTACTGCCTCTCTCACTGCCTCTCTTACTGCCTCTCTTACTGCCTCTCTCACTGCCTCTCTTACTGCCTCTCTTACTGCCTCTCTTACTGCCTCTCTCACTGCCTCTCTTACTGCACTCTCTCTTACTGCCTCTCTCTCTCTCACTGCCTCTCTAACTGCCTCTCTTACTGCCTCTCTCACTGCCTCTCTTACTGCCTCTCTTACTGCCTCTCTTACTGCCTCTCTCACTGCCTCTCTTACTGCCTCTCTTACTGCCTCTCTTACTGCCTCTCTCACTGCCTCTCTTACTGCCTCTCTTACTGCCTCTCTTACTGCCTCTCTCACTGCCTCTCTTACTGCCTCTCTTACTGCCTCTCTCACTGCCTCTCTTACTGCCTCTCTTACTGCCTCTCTTACTGCCTCTCTTACTGCCTCTCTTACTGCCTCTCTTACTGCCTCTCTCACTGCCTCTCTTACTGCCTCTCTTACTGCCTCTCTTACTGCCTCTCTTACTGCCTCTCTTACTGCCTCTCTCACTGCCTCTCTTACTGCCTCTCTTACTGCCTCTCTTACTGCCTCTCTTACTGCCTCTCTTACTGCCTCTCTCACTGCCTTTCTCACTGCCTCTCTTACTGCCTCTCTCACTGCCTCTCTTACTGCCTCTCTTACTGCCTCTCTTACTGCCTCTCTTACTGCCTCTCTTACTGCCTCTCTTACTGCCTCTCTTACTGCCTCTCTCACTGCCTCTCTTACTGCCTCTCTCACTGCCTCTCTCACTGCCTTTCTCACTGCCTCTCCCACAGCCTCTGTCACTTCTTCTGTAAATGCCTCTGTTAGTGCCTCTCTTACTGTGTGTTAATGCCTGTCACTGCCTCTGTTAGTGACTCTCTCACTGCCTGTGTTAGTGCTATTAGTGTCTCTATTACTTCCTCTGTTAGTGCCTCTGTTACTTCCTCTGTTAGTGCCTCTCTCACTGCCTCTGTCACTTCTGTAAGTGCCTCTGTTAGTGCCTCTGTCACTGCCTCTGTTAGTGCCACTGTGACTGACTCTGTTAGTGCCTCTATCACTGCCTGTGTCTATCATTGCTTCTGTCTGTCAGTGCCTCTGTCTATCACTACCTCTGTCTATCGTGGCTGTCTATATATGGCTTTGTCTATCAGAGTAATGGTAAAGTTGGTTTGAGGGTGGTAGTGATGGTAGTATGCGTGCAGCCAACAGTAACAGCCTGGTTGATCAGGCACTGATCCACCATGAGGCCTAGTCACAGACCGGGCCGGGGGGGTTGACCCCCGGAACCCTCTCCAGGTAGGTGGTGGTGGTAGTAGTGGTAGTTGTGGTAGGTGGTGGAGGTAGTGGTGGTAGTAAGTGGTGGTGGTAGGTGGCGGTGGAAGTGGTGTTTGTGGTAGGTGGTGGTTGCAGTGGTGATAGTAGGTGGTGGTGGTAGTGGACTGCTAGTACTACTACCACAACCACTACTACCACCACTACTACTACCACCACTACTACCACAACTACCACCACCACTAATACCACCATTACTACCACCACCACTACTACCACCACCACTACTACCACCACCACTACTGCCACAACTACAACTACCACCACCACTAATACCACCATTACTACCACCACCACTACTACCACCACCACTACTACCACCACCACTACTACCACCACCACTACTACCACCACCACTACTGCCACAATTACAACTACCACCACCACTACTACCACAACCACAACTACCACCACCACTACTACTACCACCACAAGCTCCTAGGCCACAGGAAAGCCTGTTGTTGTTGACTCAACAACTGAACCTGTTGTTGTTGACTCAACAACTGAACCTGTTGTTGTTGACTCAACAACTGAACCTGTTGTTGTTGACTCAACAACTGAACCTGTTGTTGTTGACTCAACAACTGAACCTGCTGTTGTTGACTCAACAACTGAACCTGTTGTTGTTGACTCAACAACTGAACCTGTTGTTGTTGACTCAACAACTGAACCTGCTGTTGTTGACTCAACAACTGAACCTGTTGTTGTTGACTCAACAACTGAACCTGTTGTTGTTGACTCAACAACCGAACCTGCTGTTGTTGACTCAACAACTGAACCTGTTGTTGTTGACTCAACAACTGAACCTGTTGTTGTTGACTCAACAACTGGTGAATAAATGGTACAATTACAAAACTGACTTATTATTTCAAAATGAATTAATGATCTTCAGTTTGTGGAATGATGTAATAGTAATGATAAGATTCTTTGTAGATGAATGGTTCAGAGAACCGACATGTTGATAAATTAGACACATGTGCAACTCTTGGGTATCTTTATTGAGGAAACGTTTCGCCACACAGTGGCTTCATCAGTCCATACAAAGGAGAATCTTGAAGAACAGGAGATTCTCCTTTGTATGGACTGATGAAGCCACTGTGTGGCGAAACGTTTCCTCAATAAAGATACCCAAGAGTTGCACATGTGTCTAATTTATCAACATGATAAGATTCTGTTGGGATTTTTAATCCCAGAGGGTTAGCTACCCTGGATAACCCCAAGAAAATCAGTATATTTCATCAAGGACTGTCTGTCTTATTTCCATTGAGGTCATCAATCTTGTCCCCCAGGATGCCACCCACACCAGTCGACTAACACCCAGGTACATATTTGCTGCTCCATAGTCGTGGAGATTCTGAATCTCCACGACTATGGTGCTCTTCGCACCTACTCCTAGGCTGAGGGACTGATTACCTCATCTTCTGTACATAGTTCTCCTGTCTTCAAGTTATGTCCTGGAATTTGTATTGATAAAGCCACTGGAGATAAAACACCTCAATTACTGGGAGCGCTTGAGGTTTCTAAACCTGTATTCCCTGGAACGCAGGAGGGAGAGATACATGATTATATACACCTGGAAAATCCTAGAGGGACTAGTACCGAACTTGCACACGAAAATCACTCACTACGAAAGCAAAAGACTTGGCAGACGATGCACCATCCCCCCAATGAAAAGCAGGGGTGTCACTAGCACGTTAAGAGACCATACAATAAGTGTCAGGGGCCCGAGACTGTTCAACTGCCTCCCAGCACACATAAGGGGGATTACCAACAGACCCCTGGCAGTCTTCAAGCTGGCACTGGACAAGCACCTAAAGTCAGTTCCTGATCAGCCGGGCTGTGGCTCGTACGTTGGTTTGCGTGCAGCCAGCAGCAACAGCCTGGTTGATCAGGCGCTGATCCACCAGGAGGCCTGGTCACAGACCGGGCCGCGGGGGCGTTGACCCCCGAAACTCTCTCCAGGTAAACTCCAGGATGGCGAAACGTCTACAATAAAGATACCCAGATGTTGCACATGTGTCTTAATCTCATCTTGTCGGTATTATATACCATTCTTACACAACGTAAGGAAACATGTCGAAATGATTCCACCTGCCGGGAATCGAACTCAGGCCCTCCGTGTGTTAAGCCAGAGCTTTAGCCACCGGGCCACCGGGCCTAGAAATAAGTCATCTGTTTTTTTTTTTTTTATCCTGTTGTGTAATTTACACTATGCATGATAATTGTACTTATGCGTATTTGTACCTAAATAAACTTATTTATTTACTAAAATATCCCCCAGATTCTCCATACGTGGTCAAAATATTCCCAGACTCACCATATATTGTCAAAATACCCCCAGACATGGTAGAATAAAATTCCAAAGATTCCCTAGATGTGGTTAAAATTGGAGGTGGTGTCCAGCAGGTAGCACCATGCTGGAGCTGGGCTCTGACAACTCTCCTGGTATGATCCACCACCATGGACGACCAGGCTGCCCTGAACACAGCAGACATGATCTAAGTTCATCCTGATCATACACAGAGGTGAACAAGAGGCACAGACGGGTAGCAGCAATTTGAATTGCAAGTGTACGAGAATTCTGCAGCAGAGGGAGATAGGCCTACTGCCGAGTGAGGGTAGGCCGAGGATGGACCATCACTTGGTAACATCATCCCTATGGTCAGGTCCATAGAGGTGGTTGTTCTCAAGTTGAAGTGTGTCAACTGAAACAAGAGAATGCCAGGTTCATCAGTGGGGTGGAAGTGGATCTTTGAAGCTGAATTACCAGTGACCAAGAAGCTATTAACCTGCCAGGTGGACAAATTGTCTGGAAATAGACAAAAAGTGAGGGAACTCAGGAAATTTCTATGTGGGAACTTGTGAGATGCCCCACTCTGGCAGTTACTGTTGACACAGGTAACTCACCTTCACAAGTGACCCTTATCTGCATGCACAAACTGGAACTGGTTGACTTGGTTCTGGAGACTATGCTAAGTAGAATTCCCCTGATTCTATCCAAGCAATCTAGATTTCTATGACCTCTCTCTCACTTCAAGAAGCCACATGCACAGGACTGATGCCTGAAAATATTCAGATGGTATTAGTATCCCCAGCCTGCATGCTAAGGGGTCCCTGAATTCTATGGACATTCCCTAATCAATATATATACATACAGTGGGACACTTCTAACTCACTTTAGGTTGGACTTTTCGCTCGAATCGTAACCAAAGCTCAAATTCTCTGTTTCCCCAAATACCGTTGGCCAACAAAATAGGAGAAATGCTGAGTATTATCTTACTAAGCAGACCTGAGAAGAGTTGCCTGTGGGCCTCTAGGGTGATATCCAGGTGGTATTTTGAAGGCATCGTGCGACACTGAGCTCAAGAGGTCCTGACGTGTTGCTGTCACCAGCCGTGTCCGTCCGAGGAGGTGGAATCTACCTCAGCTAGACCCAGTCCTGCCTTAGTTCATGGATGGCGTTGCTAAGATATGGTAAGATTTTCTTCGGATTTTTAACCCCGGAGGGTTAGGCACCCAGGATAACCCAAGAAAGTCAGTGCGTCATCGAGGACTGTCTAACTTAACTCACGAACTTGTAATGACACGATTGCAAACAAACCATATCACGGACGGGGTTAGAACCCGCGATCAGAGAGTCTCAAAACTCCAGACCGTCGCGCTAGCCACTAGGCCAGCTAGGCTAACGCGACGGTCTGGAGTTTTGAGACTCTCTGATCGCGGGTTCTATCCCCGTCCGTGGTATGGTTTGACTGTCTAACTCATTTCCGTTGTGGTCCTCAATCTTGTCCCCCAGGATGCGACCCACACCAGTCGACTAACACCCAGGTACCTGTTTGCTGCTAGATGAACAGGACAACAAGTGTGAGGAAACGCGTCGAAATGTTTTCACACGCCGGGAATCGAACTCGGGCCATCCGTGTGTGAAGCGAGAGCTTTAGCCACCAGGCTAGTTAATAGTATATTTAATCTCATTACCTAATATAACTTAATATTAATTTATATTAGGGTCTAAGGCTACATTATCAATTCTAATATTAGTTACTAACAATTTAAACCTACCTAACTCTTCCTCAAAATGTAAATCTTTCAATTAGTATTTGTATCTTACAGTCTCCAAGCTGGCATTAGTTGTTTGAGTGGGTGTTAAAGGTTCCTGCGACTGCCGCATCAACTTATTTACATGTACAAACGAATCCGGTCGGTGAAATTTCTTGGTCTCAATAAATTTCCACATGGACTGTGTGTCATGAGGGGACAGTGTATCACGAGGGGACAGTGTGTCATGAGGGGACAGTGTGTCGTGAGGGGACAGTGTGTCGTGAGGGGACAGTGTGTCGTGAAGGGACAGTTAACAGGAAACCTGAGGGTAAGAAGCTTCCAACTACCACCAGCTAGGTGGAGTTACTCTGCTTTAACAAAAGAAAAAAAAAAACTGAAAGATAGACTACAAATCAGCAAAAACATAATGATGAGATTCATCTTGGACCTGAGTCCAAGAGAGCATGTAGGCCTGGGTCCAAAAGAGCATGTAGGCCTGGGTCCTAGGGAGCATGTAGGCCAGGATGAATTACAACTGGATATGAAGAATAATGAAGTCAAATCACATTTATAAATAGTACACAAACAGTGTCCAGAATATCTTGCTGCCGAGGTTGTTAAAGTTATGAACCAAGTCCAGTCTGGTACTAGGTGACGGAACATAACTTATGAGTGGAAGAGAGTGCATGAACATGTCAGAGTTTACCCTAGCATGAGCCACTTTAAGAAGAGAACTAAAAGGCACCTAATGAGTGAAGCTACAAAAACGTACTTAACGAATGAAGCTACAGAAAGGTACCTAACGAATGAAACTACAGAAAGGTACCTAGCGACTGAAACTACTGACAGAGAGGAGAGTGATTTCATGTATAGTTAACATTGTTGTATCTCTTACTGTACGCTGATCATATCTTTAATATTAATGTCAATTGTTCACTTTATTCCTATTATACCTTTTTTTTTATTAAAACTGATTGTCACACAGTTGAGTTACTTAACTGTTTTAACTTTTAAGGTTTAAATATGAAGATATTCAAAGAACTCTAATGGAAATAAGTTAATTTGACCTATTTCCATTTTTTAGCTATCCTGGTGGGAAATTTACACTATAATTGTGTTTATGTGTATCTACACCTAAACAAACTGGCTAAAATATCCAACAATATATGATTAAAATATCCCTGTGGAAAATTTTTAATTTTCCTAAATTCAGCATGAGTAAATATGAATAATATAATACGTAATTGTGCATTAAAATGTGACGTTGATTTGACCCTTTAAGAAATTCTGTGTGAAGAAGGTTGTGCAGCGGCCACGGAATGATACCAGGGGAGGACGCCAGAGTGAAGCTGAATGAGTGAACACTGGCCAGTTAGTGGTAGCGAGTAGTGCGTCATCAAGGCCATAATTGGGTGTTTCGGCCTGAATTTGTAATAGGAACCCGTGTTAATATCCCCTGCTGAAGAACTAATTTTCGGGACCTCCAGAATTAAGTGTGGACAATGAAAAATAAGGAGACTATGCCATCACTCACACAAGGAAGTACAACATTGTCCTTTCATTTAGATTTCCCGCTGGCCAGTGTAGGTTTCTAAATGTTAGGTAGGCATTGTGGTGTGACACAACCACAGTAATTAAATGGTAAGTGGTAATACGAATTTATTTTCTAATAGCACTATTGTATTATATGTATTGTACTAGTAGTTATATTCTGTGTACCCAGCAACCAAACCAAAATAAAATGCAGTCCACATAATTTTAATTTACCAGAGTAGCTGCACTTTTTGTTAATTATTGGTTTAATTTTACGTCAAACTTTTTGTGAGAATGGCGAAGGAGTGAGCATCGAGGGAGTGACAGTTCTGTGACCTACTGTGACTAAGTCTCACCCAAATTACTTACATGTAATAATTCAGGTAATACCCTGTAAACCTCATGCAGGTAATTTGTCAAAACCCCCAGATATGATTAAAATATCCCCCCAGATATGGTTAAAATATAAATAAGTTTATTCAAGTATACACAAATACAGTTACATAGATTATCATACATAGCAGCATATGTGTAGAGAACCTCCAGGATAACCCAAAAAAATAAACAGTGACTTATTTCCACTGGGGTCCTTCGGTCAAAATATCCCCGATTCCACAGATATGGTTAAACTATTTCCCAGATATGGTCAAAATTTTCCCCAGATATGGTCAAAAATGTTCCCCAGATATGGGCAAAATATTCCCCAGATATGGTCAAAATATTCTCTTAGATATGGCCAAAATATTCCCCAGATATGGTCAAAATATACCCCAGATATGGTCAAAATATACCCTAGATATGGTCAAAATATTCCCCAGATATAAACACCTTAAATAAGGCGAGAGTTTAAGGTGTCCCTTAACAACCACAACAGCCGCCATCTTGCCTTCAAAACTTCCTTCAGAAAAACTCCTTCAAAAAAACTCCTTATTTCGCCTTCCTTCCGCCATCCTCAGTGCCCAAAATACACCTGTAGGGGAGGGGCTGTGTCACCCCTGCGGGTTTACCGCTGCTGCGTCGCTATAATTACCGCGGCAGTGTAATTACTGGTGAGTTAAACAACAGTGACTCGTCTTAATCTTTTTAATTGTGGTAATTAATGTTAATTATTTCTGCCTTATTATTATAATCCAGGTGAAGGTTCTTGATCCGAGGAACTGGAGACAGTGAAGTGATGTTCTTGATCCAAGGAACTGGAGACTAAATATAATCAGTTTAAGGAAGTATACCTGGAGTATATCTGGAGTGTACCACAGAGTATACCTGGAGTATACCTGGAGTATACCTGGAGTATACATAGAGTATACCTGGAGTATACCTAGAGTATACCTGGAGTATACATAGAGTATACTTGGAGTATACATAGAGTATACTTGGAGTATACATAGAGTATACTTGGAGTATACATAGAGTATACTTGGAGTATACATAGAGTATACTTGGAGTATACATAGAGTATACTTGGAGTATACATAGAGTATACTTGGAGTATACATAGAGTATACTTGGAGTATACATAGAGTATACTTGGAGTATACATAGAGTATACTTGGAGTATACATAGAGTATACTTGGAGTATATCTGGAGTGTACCTAGAGTATACCTGGAGTATACCTAGAGTATACCTGGAGTATACCTAGAGTATACCTGGAGTATACATAGAGTATACTTGGAGTATACATAGAGTATACTTGGAGTATACATAGAGTATACTTGGAGTATATCTGGAGTGTACCTAGAGTATACCTAGAGTATACCTGGAGTATACCTAGAGTATACCTGGAGTATACCTAGAGTATACCTGGAGTATACATAGAGTATACTTGGAGTATACATAGAGTATACTTGGAGTATACATAGAGTATACTTGGAGTATACATAGAGTATACTTGGAGTATACATAGAGTATACCTGGAGTATACATAGAGTATACCTGGAGTATACATAGGGTATACTTGGAGTATACATACCTGGAGTTTACCTGGAGAGAGTTCCGGGGGTCAACGCCCCCGCGGCCCGGTCTGTGACCAGGCCTCCTGGTGGATCAGAGCCTGATCAACCAGGCTGTTGCTGCTGGCTACACGCAAACCAACGTACGAGCCACAGCCCGGCTGATCAGGAACTGACTTTAGGTGCTTGTCCAGTGCCAGCTTGAAGACTGCCAGGGGTCTGTTGGTAATCCCCCTTATGTGTGCTGGGAGGCAGTTGAACAGTCTCGGGCCCCTGACACTTATTGTATGGTCTCTTTAACGTGCTAGTGACACCCCTGCTTTTCATTGGGGGGATGTTGCATCGTCTGCCAAGTCTTTTGCTTTCGTAGTGAGTGATTTTCGTGTGCAAGTTCGGTACTAGTCCCTCTAGGATTTTCCAGGTGTATATAATCATGTATCTCTCCCGCCTGCATTCCAAGGAATACAGGTTTAGGAACCTCAAGCACTCCCAGTAATTGAGGTGTTTTATCTCCGTTATGCGCGCCGTGAAAGTTCTCTGTACATTTTCTAGGTCAGCAATTTCACCTGCCTTGAAAGGTGCTGTTAGTGTGCAGCAATATTCCAGCCTAGATAGAAGTATACTTGGAGTATACATAGAGTATACTTGGAGTATACATAGAGTATACCTGGAGTATACATAGAGTATACCTGGAGTGTACATAGAGTATACCTGGAGTGTACATAGAGTATACCTGGAGTATACATAGAGTATACCTGGAGTATACATAGAGTATACCTGGAGTATACATAGAGTATACTTGGAGTATACATAGAGTATACCTGGAGTATACATAGAGTATGCCTGATAAACAGATCACCTATCACAAAACTCACAGAGGGAAAATTCTTAGGAATCCACCTTGATAATAGACTCAAATTTCAAACACATATAAAACAAATTTCCAAAAAAAATTCCCAGACCGTAGGCATACTATCGAAGATACGGTACTATGCTCCACAGTCAGCCCTCCTGGCCCTATATCACTCTCTTATTTACCCCTATCTCACCTATGGAATTTGTGCATGGGGCTCAACAACAATAAACATCTCAGACCACTAATTACCCAACAAAAGGCTGCAGTCAGAATAACAAATTCCCACTACAGGCAGCACACTCCACCAATATTCAAAACTCTAAACCTACTCACCATACAAAACATCCATACTTATTACTGCACCTACTACATACATAGAACACTTAACTCTGACATAAACCCTCCCCTCAAACATCTTGCAAACCTCAACAGAACACTTGACCATAACACAAGGCACAGATCACTCTTTGATGTTCCTCGTATTCATCTCACACTATGTAAAAACTCAATGCACATAAAAGGCCCTAAAATCTGGAACTCATTACCTGTGAATATAAAAGAAACATTGTCTGTTTATAAATTCAAGTCTCTTCTCAAAGATCACTTACTCACCCACAACTAAATAAATGCTGAATAATTGTATCTCATAAATGTCTAACCTGTGACCCAATCAAACTTTGTTATTTTTAATTACATTACCTAACAGAATACAGTGGACCCCCGGTTAACGATTTTAATCCGTGCAAGAGGGCTCATCGTTATGCGAAATAATCGTTATGCGAATGAATTTTCCCCATAAGAAATAATGGAAATAAAATTAATCCGTGCAAGACGCCCAAAAGTATGAAAAAAAATTTTTTTTACCACATGAAATGTTAATTTTAATACACACAAACTGAAAAAGGCATGCACAATTAAATGACACTTACTTTTATTGAAGATCTGGTGATGATTGATGGGATGGGAGGAGGGGAGAGCATTATCTTCTTACTGTTTAGAAGGGGAATCCCCTTCCATTAGGACTTGAGGTAGTAAGTCCTTTTCTGGGGTTACTTCCCTTCTTTTTTTAATGCCACTAGGGCCAGCTTCAGAGTCACTGGACTTCTTTCGCACAAGATATCTGTCCATAGTGGCCTGTACCTCTCGTTCCTTTATGACTTGCCTAAAGTGTTTCACAACATTGTCAGTGTAATAATCACCAGCACGGCTTGCAATAGCTGTGTGAGGGTGATTTTCATCCATGAAGGTTTGCACTTCAAGCCACTTAGCACAGATTTCCTTTATCTTTGTAGTAGGCAACTTCTTCAATTTCTCTCTCCCCTCCTCTGAACCAGTTTCCCCAGGTCTGGCCTCTCGCTCTTGAAGTTGATCTATCAGCTCATCAGTGGTTAGTTCTTCATTGTCCTCCTCCACCAACTCTTCCACATCCTCCCCACTAACCTCCAACCCCAAGGACTTTCCCAATGCCACAATGGATTCCTCAACTGGCACAGGATTCTCAGGGTTAGCCTGAAACCCTTCAAAATCCCTTTGGTCTACACATTCTGGCCACAGTTTCTTCCAAGCAGAGTTCAAGGTCCTCTTAGTCACTTCCTCCCAAGCCTTACCTATAAGGTTTACACAATTGAGGATATTAAAGTGATCTCTCCAAAACTCTCTTAGAGTCAGTTGAGTTTCTGAGGTCATTACAAAGCACCTTTCAAACAGAGCTTTTGTGTACAGTTTCTTGAAGTTTGCAATAACCTGCTGGTCCATGGGCTGCAGGAGAGGCGTGGTATTAGTAGGCAAAAACTTCACCTTAATGAAGCTCATGTCCCCATAAAGTCGCTCTGCCACGTCTGTAGGATGACCAGGGGCATTGTCTAACACCAGGAGGCACTTAAGTTCTAATTTCTTTTCAGTTAGGTAATTTTTCACATTGGGGGCAAATGCATGGTGTAACCAGTTATAGAAAAATTCCCTAGTGACCCATGCCTTACTGTTTGCCCTCCACAGCACACACAAATTATCCTTGAGGACATTCTTTTGCCTGAACGCTCTGGGAGTTTCAGAGTGATACACTAATAAAGGCTTCACTTTGCAATCACCAGTAGCATTGGCACACATCAACAAAGTAAGCCTGTCTTTCATAGGCTTATGTCCTGGGAGTGCCTTTTCCTCCTGAGTAATGTAGGTCCTGCTTGGCATTTTCTTCCAGAACAGGCCTGTTTCATCACAATTAAACACTTGTTCAGGTTTCAGTCCTTCAGTTTCTATGTACTCCTTGAATTCCTGCACATATTTTTCAGCCGCTTTGTGGTCCGAACTGGCAGCCTCACCATGCCTTATCACACTATGGATGCCACTACGCTTCTTAAATCTCTCAAACCAACCTTTGCTGGCCTTAAATTCACTCACATCATCACTAGTTGCAGGCATTTTTTTAATTAAATCCTCATGCAACTTCCTAGCCTTTTCACATATGATCGCTTGAGAGATGCTATCTCCTGCTAGCTGTTTTTCATTTATCCACACCAATAAGAGTCTCTCAACATCTTCCATCACTTGCGATCTTTGTTTCGAAAACACAGTTGAACCTTTGGCAAGAACAGCTTCCTTGATTGTCTTTCTGGTGCCCACAATAGTAGCGATGGTTGATTGGGGTTTCTTGTACAGCTTGACTAGGTCGGCTATACGCACTCCACTTTCATACTTATCAATTATCTCTTTCTTCATTTCTATAGTAATTCTTACCCTTTGAGGTGTAGGGTTGGCACTAGAAGCTTTCTTGGGGCCCATGGTCACTTATTTTCCAGAAACAGCACCGAAAATACTGTAATAATACGAAATATTCCGAGTGTATGCTTGGATGTTACCGCGGAGGCTGGCTGGTAAACAATGGGACGGCCGGCACATGTGAGGCTGGCTGAGGGCACATTGGACGCGTCTCGGACGAAAATCGGTAAGCGGGTTTTTAATCGGTATGCGCGGCAAAAATTTTGCGATAAAAGTAATCGGTATGCGGAAAAATCGCTATGTGATGCCATCGTTATGCGGGGGTCCACTGTACTCCATTCTACTGAATGTTCAGCAACACAGTAAATAACAATATAACCTGTCTTTGTAATACTCATTTGTGCTTAATTGTTATTTGTTTACTATAATGTTTATCACTGAGTATATCATTGCTTAGTTAATCTTAAGTTAATTTTCAGCCTGCCCATAATGTTCTACATACAAGGAACTTTGCCATGTTATACTTAACCTCTGTATTTCTTTGTACTTCTGTGTATCATGTCCAAATTAATAATAAATAAATAAATAAATACCTGGAGTATACAGAGTATACCTGGAGTATACATAGCATATTCCTGGAGTATACATAGCATATACCTGGAGTATACATATCATATACCTGGAGTATACATAGCATATACCTGGAGTATACATAGCATATACCTGGAGTATACATAGCATATACCTGGAGTATACATATCATATACCTAGAGTATACATAGCATATGCTCAGAGTGTACCTGGAGTATACATAGCATATACCTGGAGTACACATAGCATATACCTAGAGTATACATACAGTATACCTGAAGTACACATAGAGTATACCTGGAGTATACATAGAATACATGTGGACTATGCATAGATTATCTGGAGTATATGTAGCATATACCTGGAGTATACATCGAGTATACCTGGAGTATGTATAGAGTATACCTGTGGTTTGTACATTAGACTACATGTGGCCAGCAGCAACAGTCTGGTTGATCAGGTCCTGATCCACCAGGAGGCCTGGTCATGGACCAGTATATCTGGCTCATTGGAGCAGCTCTGTGATTCTTCACCTTGGCTTGTACAGGAAGTGTCTCTCTAGTTTACATCTTCTCTTCCATTATCTTAGGATAATATGCCTTGATCATACCTCAAGTGCCACACAGTTAGTTCTTTCTAGGCAAAAGTTTGGATCCATCTTGCTTAGAATATCTTCCCAGCTTGTTTTATTTAGAACATTATAATCAATACAGGAGGGCCCCAGTTTACGGCATTCCAATAATGTTGACATTTCAAATTATGACCAAAACTCGCTGTATGGCTCCCCCTCCACCTGATTTTCTGATACAGTCACCGCGCCCCGCCCGGTTTGTGTACATTCTCCGTGAGCTCTGTGAGCACTGCGTCTCTCCATTATATCTGGAAATTTTCCAAAATTTCAAGTGTTTTTAAAGTTATTTCATGTTTTATGTATACTATTATAATTATACTTATATGTACCTGTACCTAAATAAGCTTTCACACTGTGGTGGCGTACAGGTACACACCGTGCTGGCATACAGGTACACACTGTGCTGGCGTACAGGTACACACCGTGCTGGCGTACAGGTACACACCGTGCTGGCGTACAGGTACACACCGTGCTGGCGTACAGGTACACACCGTGCTGGCGTACAGGTACACATTAAAGTCACTAAGAGTGTCATTAGTTTTGAGGACACCATATTAATAATGATAATAATACTGTACATAATAATCACTCTGACGTGCATTAAATGTCATACACAGTGGACTCCCGGTTTACGATATTATTTCATTCCAGAAGTATGTTCAGGTGCCAGTACTGACCGAATTTGTTCCCATAAGGAATATTGTGAATTAGATTGGTCTATTTCAGACCCCCAAACATACACATACAAACGCACTGACATAAATACACTTACATAATTGGTTGCATTGGGAGCTGATCGTAAACCGGGGGTCCACTGTATTATGTTAATACGTATAAACATTTTCATTAATCCATCTATGATATTTTTTCAAAATTACATAATAAACATGATACGTAACATATAAACATGATAATTACACCCCACAGTAGAATAAATTAACATAAATATGAGATGTTAGGTGTAGATGAACATGTATGTTAAAGGACCCCAATGGAAATAAGTCACTCTGTCTGACTTTTTTGGGTTATCCTAGGTTCTCTACACATATGCTGCTATGTATGATAATTCTATGTAACTGTATTTGTGTATACCTGAATAAACTTACTTACTTACTTATGAACCGAAACCAGAAGCATTCGACTGCTTGTTTACATTCTCCGCATCTCTCTCCTCTCTCATTTACTCGTTCACTCTCTCACTCTCTTTTATTCATTTTACCTCGTTTACTCACCTCTCACCCTACATTAAGACTACCAATATTTTAAGGTAGGTAATGAATGTACTGTGTATGCATTTTATCACTCTAGGGCACTTTAAATGTCATAGTATATTACGTGTGGGTGGGTTGTCCAGGAGGTCTACCATACCTCCCATACCTGACTTACTACACACAAATACATACTACTCACCTCTCACCCTACATTAAGGCTACAAATATTTTAAGGTAAGTAATGAGTTTACTGTGTGTGTAATTTACTTTTTATTGTTTTTAAGGCTTAGTTTTATTGCTAACTTAATATATGTTAGTGTCAACTTCTTATATGGCATTTATATGCATTTATAAGTCGAAAAAATAGTGTTCTGCCTTCCGGTGGTAGCCCGAAACCTAACCTGCCGTATAAGTGGGGCCCTACTGTATATACTTACTCTCAATATCTGTAATCTTCTCCAGTTTTTATCATTCCATTGTGTCTGCCTGAAGTAAATAATCAAAACTGTGATTCTTCCCTACCAAACCAATTAAAGCCATGCAGCAGGAACTAATAGAATATTCTGTCTCTTGTATTCATTGTCAACTCAATGACCATATGTACAGATTTACTGAATTGTTATTGCCTTATTAATCTTAAGTTTGCCCAAAATTCTCTGCATATAAAGGGGCTTTTCGCACATACACTCAATAGTTATACTCCTTTGTACAAACATGTATCCGGCAGGACGGACTTGAGTCCTGGAGATCTGAAGTACAGTGTCTACACTCTGAAGGATGGATGTTAATGTTGCAGTTTCATAACTGTAGTGTAAAGCACCCCTCTGGCAAGACAGTGATGGAGTGAATGATGATGAAAGTTTTTCTTTTTTGGGCCACCCTGCCTTGGTGGGAATCAGCCAATGTGTTAATAAAAAAAATTATTACTATTATGGTTAAGTTGATCCCACTAGATCTTTATATTATTGAAGTTGACTTTGGTGATGGCAGCCTCATAACTGATCACTTTATACTGGTCAGGAGCCCTGCACATATACATCTGTGTTTATATTATGTTGTGATCTGAGTGTATTGTCTTTGATACTCTTATATTTCCTACCAGGTCATTATTATTAGTGAAGATGAGGTCAAGTGTAGTTTCCAGTCTTGTTGGCTCCACTATTTGTAGCAAAGATTTAATAGCTCGTGTATGTGTGTGTGTGTGTGAATATTCATCTGAGCTGCTGCTGCCTACTGGTGTTATCTCTGCTAAAACATTATTTGCTACATTCCTCCATTTTAGGTGTCTTAAGCTGAAATCCCCCAACAGCAAGATGTTTGGGGCAGGAGTTGGAAGATTTTCCAGACAGTGGTCAGTTTTCAAAAGCTGTTCCTTGAATTGTTGGGAAGTTGCATCCGGAGGCTTGTATACAACCACAATGACGAGGTTTTTGGTTTTCAATCTTTACTGCCAAAACTTCAGCTACATCATTTGTGGTGTTTAGTAATTCTGAGCAAATGAGTGACACTGTGACGTGCCAGCCAACCCCCGCCCCCTTTGTTGCCTGTTTTTTCTGTCACATCTGAATAAGTTATAACCTGGGATCCATATTTCATTGTCAAAGTGATCCTTTATATGGGTCTCTGTGAAAGCCAAAAACATTGCATTTGACTCTGTGAGCAGTCAACTAATGAAAGGTATTTTGTTGTTTGTTGATGGCTTTACACCCTGTGTATTTGAGGAGATAAATGTTATTGTATTGATGGTATGTAGGGAGGCTTTGTTTGCTGGCACTAATATATGTTAAATAACAAAACAAGGCACAATACCGTGACTGGAACGATACACAAATAACCTGCACATAGAAGAGAGGAGCTTATGATGACGTTTTGATCCGACTTGGACCATTTACAAATTCACACTGTGTGACTTTATAAATGGTCCAAGCCAGACCGAAACATTGTCGTAAGCTCCTCTCTTCTATGTGCAGGTTATTTGTGTATTAATATCTGTTCTGGAGTCAAGGCCACTGACTGTGCCTCCACTCCAGTAGTTATGTGAGGTGGTGGTGTATTTCTGTCATTTCCTGCCAGTTCCTTTTTCTTTCTGGCACTAAAAAATCTCTTTCTCTGGAGTGGTTGTGGCTACCCTGGTTGTTCCCCAAGGTCTGTGTGATCTGTATCTTCTGGTCCCCTTTAAATGGTGTGCCTGACAGTATGTGTTGTAACTTTGTCTTTCAAATTCAAATTCTTTATTTCAGCATGATAATGTTTGTGCAGAGATGGGTGACATTTAAGTGTACATGCAGAAATCACCTTAGTGTGCAGAGTATTTCAGGCAAATTTAAGACTATTGTAAGACTAAAAAGGCAATAATTAGTTGATTCATATGTATATGGTGTCGAGTGGTTGAATTGTCTAGCATAACATGTTTTGAGAGCATTCAATATATTTAATGGTTGTGAGAATTACACATCATGAGAATAAGAATACAGTGGACCCCCGATTAACGATATTTTTTCATTCCAGAAGTATGTTCAGGTGCCAGTACTGATCGAATTTGTTCCCATAAGGAATATTGTGAAGTAGATTAGTCCATTTCAGACCCCCAAACATACACGTACAAACGCACTTACATAAATACACTTGCATAATTGGTCGCATTGGGAGGTGATCGTTAAGCGGGGGTCCACTGTAAATTGTTTTCAAAAGTATATTTTTATCATATTTAATTGTTGTTGGGCTATGTTAGTGAAAGAAGGTGCTTTTTTATGGTAGTTTTGAAAATGCTGGCAGAGAGAGAGTGGCACTGGAGATTTCTGGCAGGGAGTTCCAGATTTTGGGTCCTTTTATACACATTGAGTTTTTACAAAGATTAAGCCAGACACTGGGTATGTCATAGTGATTTTTGTGCCTAGTATATGTCTATGGGTTCTGTTGCAACTGTCAAGGAAGTGCTTCAGGTCAGGATTAATATTAGAAATCATTGTTCTGTATGTGAAGGATGCACAGTAGTAAGAATGAATGTTTTGTATGGTAAGTAGATTTAGGTGTTAGAAGAGTGGGAGGGGGTTGTCTAGCAGTGGACTGTGAGCATTTGTACTGCAGCCTTTTGTTGAGTTATTATTGGCTTAAAGTGATCTGCTGATGTGGATCCCCAGGCACAAATAGCATAAGTGAGTTAGTGGTAGATCAGTGAATAGTATAATGTCAGTAGTGCTGTTTGGAGAGGATTCCAACTGTTTTGGACACTTTTTGTGTTATGTGTTGGATATGGGTGTTGAATTTCAAGTTGCTGTCAAGGTGCAGACCCAGAAGTTTTTCTTCATTATGTTTAGCAATAAGAGTATTTAATAAGAGTATTTAATTGGACATCACTTGCTCTGTTGCCAAACATAACGTAGAAGGTTTTGTCAATATTAAGTGAGAGTTTATTGGTGGTCATCCAGGTTGATATTTTTAAGAGTTCTTCATTAACAATGTTGTCAAGGGAATTTAGATTTGGATGGAAGATGACCAAAGTTACTGTGAGACATAGAAGATTGTTGATGTATAAGGAGAAATGTAAAGGGCCAAAGACATTTCCCTGTGGAATTGCTGTGTCAAAGAATCTTGATGAGGTTGTACCCTTGATAGAGGCATATTGGTGTCTGTTGGTAAGGTAAGACTATATATATATGCAAGTACATACACGATTTCTTGTATTGTAATGATCAAATTTGAGGTGTAGGATGGTGTGGTCTGATGTATCAAAAGCTTTCCTAAGGTCAGTGAAGAGGCCTAGTGGATAGCCATTATTTTCCAGAGCTGTATAAAGGAAGTCTAGCATTTTTATGATTGCTTCATTTGTTCTTTTATTTTCTCTCAGGCCAGACTGGCATTAGTTGAGTGTATTGTGTCACGCCAGAAAAGGGTATAATCTCCTGTGTATTAATTTTTCAAAACTTTTGGATAATGTTAAGTTAGATATTGGTCTTCACTTATTTACATCAGTTGGGTCCTCACCTTTGTGTATTGGAGTAACTCTTACTATCTTGAGTATTGTCGGGAAAGTGTTGGTTTCTTGTGATTTGTTAAATAATATTGTAATGATGGGTGAAAAGAGCTGCTCTTATGAACAGCAGTGGTGGAACTTAGTCTACGTTTCTTGGCTTGCTTTTCAGTGACTTAATAATGAGTGTGACCTCAGTGGGCTCAGTTGGTGCAAGATGGAGGGAAGCTTCCAACAAGGTAATCAATCACTCAAGTATTAGCGCTGGCAATATTATTCACTAGACTTGATCCTGTGGTAGAGAAGAAACAATTTAACTTGTTGGTTATATGTAAAGGCTGGAGGTCCAGTTCATTGAGTTTAGTTAAGACATATTACCTCTTGTTTCACTGAACCTGCTACAATATTACACTTGTTGGGACTTCCTTATTAGTTTAGTAAGAACCGACATATAGTTTTTGGTAAGTTCTTTAGTTATTAACCCTTTCAGGGTCCGTCCCGTAGATCTATGGCTTTACGTTCAGGGTCCAAACCATAGATCTACGCCATGAGCTCAGCTCACTCTGATAAACTGTGAGTGGTAAATTTGGGCCTAGATATAAGAGAATACATCTATGTGGTATGTGTGCACCACATAAAACAAATCCTGCAGCACACAGTGTATAATGAGAGAAAAAACTGAGACCGTGATTTTCGATTAAAACAGCGACTTTGCAGTGTTTTTTATATGTTTTTTATAGTTGTATTTGCGATTTCTTGGTCTCATTTGATAGAATGGAAGACATATTACAGAAATAGAGATGATTTTGATTGGTTTTAGCACTGGAAATGGCTTGAAACTGAGCTCAAAGTAGTGGAAATGTTAAATTTTTGCCGATATTCAAGAGTAAACAAACGACCTCACACGTCTAATACACGTCAGCTGGTGGGTCTAATATACATTCACAAATATGGTGATGATATTTATACAATTATTACAATATTGCATAACAGTAAATCTTCTATTTTTTGTTGTGAATAAAAATTCATTATGTGAATATAAAATAAAAATGGAATTTATTTGTAAAGCCTCAAAATGTAGCTGATGAACAGAGGAAATGTTAGTTTAGTGCCAGGAATACCTACATTGTTTATTCTGGACCCTATTTTGAAATTGGAATATTTTGAATTTTGTGTTAAATTGGCCAAATTACCAATTTCCGATCACTTTATTTTGTAGTTGAAACAGTTGACCTGGCGATTTCTTGTGCTCAATCGATAGAATAGAAGTAATACTAGTGAAATAGCTAAGAATTTGGTCGACTGGAATAATGTAATTGGCCTAAAATGGGAGTCAAAGTTGGCAAAATCGCTGATTCGTAAATATCTCTGACACATCAAAATTCGCGAGAGCATAATTTCGTCAATTTTCCATCAAATTTTATACTTTTTGTTTTATTACCTTCAGAAAAAGATTCTCTACCATTTCATAAGACAAAATAATTTTTTTTTTTTAAATTCTTGGACACTGGGGCACCACTTCAGGTTTTGGCCTGGGACCCTGAAAGGGTTAAGCCGAGTCTATATTGTTTTTCATAATGATGTTTGTCATCAATGGATCTAAGGACGGTGTTTGTTAGTCATGGGCAACTTAGTCTCTTAGTAGTGACCTGCTTAGTTTATATAGGACGATGTTTCTTGTACAGACTTTGTATTTTTGTAAATTTTTAAGCCATTCAACAGTGGCCTTGTCATTGTTAAATTCTGTGTTGCAGTCAATGTAAGTTAGTGATGTAGCGAAGTTATTTATGATGTCTCATTATGGAGACAAAGATGTCTTACTATATTTAAGTGGTAGTTTATAAATGTTTGTTATGAGGAAGACGAGGTAGTGATCGGTAGTATTATCTGTGATTATCACAGCTTAGAGAGGATCAAGGTAATATATTGATCCATATATGATCAATTTTGATTGTAATCATCTCAGTTAACCTTGTTAGTTTAGTTATAGTTGGTATGAGCAATGTATTGTTCATACTATTAATGAAGACAGTTATGTACTGGTGGTTCCTTAGTTATGTCAAGGTTAATGTTGAAGTTACCAGCAGGTAATGTTTGTGTGCTTAGGTCAAGGTTAATGTTGAAGTTACCAGCACGTAATGTTTGTGTGTTAGGTCAAGGTTAATGTTAAAGTTACCAGCAGGTAATGTTTGTGTGCTTAGTTAGGTCAAGGTTAATGTTGAAGTTACCAGCAGGTAATGTTTGTATGCTTAGTTAGGTCAAGGTTAATGTTGAAGTTACCAGCAGGTAATGTTTGTATGCTTAGTTAGGTCAAGGTTAATGTTGAAGTTACCAGCAGGTAATGTTTGTGTGCTTAATTAAGTTAATGTTGAAGTTACCAGCAGGTAATGTTTGTATGCTTAGTTAGGTCAAGGTTAATGTTGAAGTTACCAGCAGGTAATGTTCGTGTGCTTAGTTAAGTTAATGTTGAAGTTACCAGCAGGTAGCAGGTAATATTTGTGTGCTCAAGTTATGGTTAATGTTAAAGTTACCAGCAGGTAGCAGGTAATGTTTGTTTAGTTGTTTGTTAAGTTTTTTAAGTTGTCACTAAAGTGTGATAATAATAATAAAAAAAATATATATTTTTTTTTTATTATCACACTGGCCGATTCCCACCAAGGCAGGGTGGCCCGAAAAAGAAAAACTTTCACCATCATTCACTCCATCACTGTCTTGCCAGAAGGGTGCTTTACACTACAGTTTTTAAACTGCAACATTAACACCCCTCCTTCAGAGTGCAGGCACTGTAGTTCCCATCTCCAGGACTCAAGTCCGGCCTGCCGGTTTCCCTGAACCCCTTCATAAATGTTACTTTGCTCACACTCCAACAGCACGTCAAGTATTAAAATCCATTCGTCACCATTCACTCCTATCAAACACGCTCACGCATGCCTGCTGGAAGTCCAAGCCCCTCGCACACAAAACCTCCTTTACCCCCTCCCTCCAACCTTTCCTAGGCCGACCCCTACCCCGCCTTCCTTCCACTACAGACTGATACACTCTTGAAGTCATTCTGTTTCGCTCCATTCTCTCTACATGTCCGAACCACCTCAACAACCCTTCCTCAGCCCTCTGGACAACAGTTTTGGTAATCCCGCACCTCCTCCTAACTTCCAAACTACGAATTCTCTGCATTATATTCACACCACACATTGCCCTCAGACATGACATCTCCACTGCCTCCAGCCTTCTCCTCGCTGCAACATTCATCACCCATGCTTCACACCCATATAAGAGTGTTGGTAAAACTATACTCTCATACATTCCCCTCTTTGCCTCCAAGGACAAAGTTCTTTGTCTCCACAGACTCCTAAGTGCACCACTCACCCTTTTCCCCTCATCAATTCTATGATTCACCTCATCCTTCATAGACCCATCCGCTGACACGTCCACTCCCAAATATCTGAATACATTCACCTCCTCCATACTCTCTCCCTCCAATCTGATATCCAATCTTTCATCACCTAATATTTTTGTTATCCTCATAACCTTACTCTTTCCTGTATTCACTTTTAATTTTCTTCTTTTGCACACCCTACCAAATTCATCCACCAATCTCTGCAACTTCTCTTCAGAATCTCCCAAGAGCACAGTGTCATCAGCAAAGAGCAACTGTGACAACTCCCACTTTATGTGTGGTTCTTTATCTTTTAACTCCACGCCTCGTGTCAAGACCCTCACATTTACTTCTCTTACAACCCCATCTATAAATATATTAAACAACCACGGTGACATCACACATCCTTGTCTAAGGCCTACTTTTACTGGGAAATAATTTCCCTCTTTCCTACATACTCTAACTTGAGCCTCACTATCCTCGTAAAAACTCTTCACTGCTTTCAGTAACCTACCTCCTACACCATACTTTAATTCTTTCAATAATAACTCTACCATACACTTTACCAGGTATACTCAACAGACTTATCCCCCTATAATTTTTGCACTCTCTTTTGTCCCCTTTCTTTGCCTTTATACAAAGGAACTATGCATGCTCTCTGCCAATCCTTAGGTACCTTACCCTCTTCCATACATTTATTAAATAATTGCACCAACCACTCCAAAACTATATCCCCACCTGCTTTTAACATTTCTATCTTTATCCCATCAATCCCGGCTGCCTTACCCCCTTTCATTTTACCTACTGCCTCACGAACTTCCCCCACACTCACAACTGGCTCTTCCTCACTCCTACAAGATGTTATTCCTCCTTGCCCTATACACGAAATCACAGCTTCCCTATCTTCATCAACATTTAACAATTCCTCAAAATATTCCCTCCATCTTCCCAATACCTCTAACTCTCCATTTAATAACTCTCCTCTCCTATTTTTAACTGACAAATCCATTTGTTCTCTAGGCTTCCTTAACTTGTTAATCTCACTCCAAAACATTTTCTTATTTTCAACAAAATTTATTGATAACATCTCACCCACTCTCTCATTTGCTCTCTTTTTACATTGCTTCACCACTCTCTTAACCTCTCTCTTTTTCTCCATATACTATATATATATATATATATATATATATATATATATATATATATATATATATATATATTATATATATATATATATTTATATGCATATATACATGTGTATATTATATATCTATATATATATGTGTGTATATTATATATATATATATATATATATATATATATATATATATATATATATATATATATGTATATATATATATATATATATATATATATATATATATACACACTGTATATATATACAGTGGACCCCCGCATAGCGACCTTAATCCGTGCAAGAGGGCTGGCTGTTATGCGAAATGTTCGCTATGTGAATGAATTTTCCCCATAAGAAATAATGGAAATAAAATTAATCCGTGCAAGACACCCAAAAGTATGAAAAAAAATTTTTTTTACCACAAAAAAATGTTAATTTTAGTACACACAAACTGAAAAAGGCATGCACAATTACATGACACTTACTTTTATTGAAGATCTGGTGATGATTGATGGGATGGGAGGAGGGGAGAGAGAGTGTTAGTGTTTAGAAGGGGAATCCCCTTCCATTAAGACTTGAGGAGGCAAGTCCTTTTCTGGGGTTACTTCCCTTCTTCTTTTAATGCCACTAGGACCAGCTTCAGAGTCACTGGACTTCTTTCGCACAACATATCTGTCCATAGTGGCCTGTACCTCTCGTTCCTTTATGATTTGTCTAAAGTGGTTCACAACACTGTCATTGTAACAGTCACCAGCACGGCTTGCAATAGCTGTGTGAGGGTGATTTTCATCAAAAAAGGTTTGCACTTCAAGCCATTTTGCACACATTTCCTTAATCTTTGAAGTAGGCAATTCCTTCAATTTCTCTCTCCCCTCCTTTGAACCAGTTTCCCCAGGTCTGGCCTCTTGCTCTTGAAGTTGATCTATCAGCTCATCAGTGGTTAGTTCTTCATTGTCCTCCTCCACCAACTCTTCCACATCCTCCCCACTAACCTCCAACCCCAAGGACTTCCCCAATGCCACAATTGATTCCTCAACTGGTATACTCCTCTCAGGGTTAGCCTCAAACCCTTCAAAATCCCTTTTGTCTACACATTCTGGCCACAGTTTCTTCCAAGCAGAGTTCAAGGTTCTCTTAGTCACTCCCTCCCAAGCCTTACCTATAAGGTTTACACAATTGAGGATATTAAAGTGATCCTTCCAAAACTCTTTTAGAGTCAATCGAGTGTCTGTGGTCACTTCAAAGCACTTTTGAAACAGAGCTTTTGTGTACAGTTTCTTGAAGTTGGAAATGACCTGCTGGTCCATGGGCTGCAGGAGAGGAGTGGTATTAGGAGGCAAAAACTTCACCTTAATGAAGCTCATGTCCCCATAAAGTCGCTCTGCCACGTCTGTAGGATGACCAGGGGCATTGTCTAACACCAGGAGGCACTTAAGGTCTAATTTCTTTTCAGTTAGGTAATCTTTCACATTGGGGGCAAATGCATGGTGTAACCAGTTATAGAAAAATTCCCTAGTGACCCATGCCTTACTGTTTGCCCTCCACAGCACACACAAATTATCCTTGAGGACATTCTTTTGCCTGAACGCTCTGGGAGTTTCAGAGTGATACACTAATAAAGGCTTAACTTTGCAATCACCACTAGCATTGGCACACATCAACAAAGTAAGCCTGTCTTTCATAGGCTTATGTCCTGGGAGTGCCTTTTCCTCCTGAGTAATGTAGGTCCTGCTTGGCATTTTCTTCCAGAACAGGCCTGTTTCATCACAATTAAACACTTGTTCAGGTTTCAGTCCTTCAGTTTCTATGTACTCCTTGAATTCATGCACATATTTTTCAGCCGCTTTGTGGTCCGAACTGGCAGCCTCACCATGCCGTATCACACTATGTATGCCACTACGCTTCTTAAATCTCTCAAACCAACCTTTGCTGGCCTTAAATTCACTCACATCATCACTAGTTGCAGGCCTTTTTTTAATTAAATCCTCATGCAACTTCCTAGCCTTTTCACATATGATCGCTTGAGAGACGCTATCTCCTGCTAGCTGTTTTTCATTTATCCACACCAATAAGAGTCTCTCAACATCTTCCATCACTTGCGATCTTTGTTTCGAAAACACAGTTAAACCTTTGGCAAGAACAGCTTCCTTGATTGCCGTTTTCTTGCCCACAATAGAAGAGATGGTTGATTTGGGTTTCTTGTACAACCTGACCAGGTCGGTGATACGCACTCCACTTTCATACTTATCAATGATCTCTTTCTTCATTTCAATAGGAATCCTAACCCTTATTGCTGTAGGGTTGGAACTAGAAGCTTTCTTGGGGCCCATGGTCACTTATTTTCCAGAAACAGCACCGAAAACACTGTAATAATACGAAATATTCCGAGTGTATGCTTGGATGTTACCGCGGAGGCTGGCTGGTAAACAATGGCACAGGCGGCACATGTGAGGCTGGCTGAGGGCGCACATTGGACGCGTCTCGGACGAAGGCCGCTGAGTGGGTTTTTGTCCACTATGCGGGGCAAAATTTTAGCGATCAAAGCGTCCGCTATGCGGATTGTCCGCTATGCAAGGCGTCCGTTATGCGGGGGTCCACTGTATATACAGTGGACCCCCGGTTAACGAACTTTTTTCATTCCAGTAGTATGTTCAGGTGCCAGTACTGACTGAATGTTTTCCCATAAGGAATATTGTGAAGTAGATTAGTCAATTTCAGACCCTCAAACATACACGTACAAACGCACTTACATAAATACACTTACATAATTGGTCGCATTTGGAGGTGATCGTTATGCGGGGGTCCACTGTATATACGTATATATATATATATATATATATATATATATATATATATATATATATATATATACAGTGGACCCCCGCTTAACGATCACCTCCAAATGCGACCAATTATGTAAGTGTATTTATGTAAGTGCGTTTGTACGTGTATGTTAGGGGGTCTGAAATGGACTAATCTACTTCACAATATTCCTTATGGGAAAAAATTCGGTCAGTACTGGCACCTGAACATACTACTGGAATGAAAAAAGTTCGTTAACCGGGGGTCCACTGTATATATACATGTATATATATATATATATATACATGTATATATATATATACAGTGGACCCTCGAGTTTCGGCAGCCTCGACTTTCGTGAAATTCGACCTTTGGTGAGTTTTTTTTTTTTTTTTTGGAAAAATTTGGCCTTGAGTTTCGTGAAAAAACTTGTTTCAGCGACCGTCCGGTACCTGTCCGCCCGTCACCGCGCACACAAAGCCAGTCTCCCACGCCATTCTCGCTCAGTGTGCCATTGTTTACCAACATATGATCATCACCCCGCAGGTTCACACAATACATTTCATAATCATTGTTTTTTGTGCTTGCAACTGCTAAATAAGTTATCATGGACCCAAGGAAAGCTAGCGCAAGCCCTTTGGTAAATAAAGTGAGTGACAGGGATGTGGAAAAGTTGGTGGAGGACCACAGGGAAGAGCTAACCACTGACGAGCTGCAAGAGCTTCAACTGGAGCAGCATCAGACCACAGCTGAGGAACTTGCTTCAGAGGAGAAGGAAGAGGGAGTGGATGAGGTGCCTTCTTCAGTGATTAAGGACATGTGTGGAATGTAGAATGAGTTGCAAAGTTTTGTTGAAAAGTATCACCCTGACCAAGCTGAAACAAGCCGTATCTGCAACATGTACAATGACAGTGTTGTGTCCCTCTTCAGGGAAATCTTAAAGAAATGCCAGAAAAAGACCTCTCTGGATAGATATTTTGCGTGCCAGGGGTCCAGTGACTCTCAAGTTGTTCTCAGTGGCATTAAAAGAAGAAGGGAAGTAACTCCAGATAAGGACTTGCTACCTAAAGTCCTAATGGAAGGAGGTTCTCCTTCCAAACAATAGTGTACACCTTCCTCCTGTCACCTCCTCCCGTCTTCCATCCACCCAGAAGTTTTCAGTAAAGGTAAGTGTAATGTTATTATTATTTATTTTAAATGCATGTACTTGATTTCTGATTGTTTTCATTATGTAAATCTTTATTTAATTTGAAAAAAAATATTTTATTTTAATATTTTTGGGTGTCTGGAATAGATTAATTTTATTTCCATTATTTCTTATGGGGAAAATGGTTTCGAGTTTCGTGAATTTCGACCTTCGGCGGGCTCTCTGGAACGGATTAATCAATTAATCAATTAATTATTTAATATATGTGTAATATATTTTATTGTGAGCATCATTATTGTCTAGTATACATGTAACATACTCTAGTTCTTCCAGACCTAAGTTACCTTTTATTTATTTATTTATTTATTTATTTAGAAATTTTAGCATACATACAGAGGTACAAAAAAAATACAGGTAAGAGCAGCATGCTAAAGCCACTTATATGCATAGCATTACGGGCTGGCTTAAAATTAACTTAAGATTAACTAAGCAATGATGAAATCAGTGATAAGACATTATTGTAAACAGATAACTATAAAGCACAAATGAGTATTACAAAACTCAAGAAATCGTAATGACACGATTGCAAATAAACCATACCCCCGGCCGGGATTGAACCCGCGGTCATAGAGTCTCAAAACTCCAGCCCGTCGCGTTAGCCACTATTGTGGCTAGCTGGTCTAGTGGCTAACGCGACGGGCTGGAGTTTTGAGACTCTATGACCGCGGGTTCAATCCCGGCCGGGGGTATGGAGTATTACAAAGACAGGTCATATGGTTGCATTGCTGTTCATTCAGTAGAATGGAGTATTCTGTTAGGTAGTGTATTTAAAAAAAATAACAAAGTTAGGTTTAACATTTGTGTGATATAATTGTGAGTAACATATAGGATATACAATTTATAAGGTTCAGTTATTCAGTATTTATTTGGTTTTGAGTGAGTAAGTGAACTTTGAGAAGAGACTTGAATTTATAAACAGGTAGTGTTTCTTTTATATTTACAGGTAATGAATTCCAGATTTTAGGGCCTTTTATGTGCATTGAGTTTTTGCATAGTGTGAGATGAACACGAGGAACATCAAAGAGTGATCTGTGCCTTGTGTTATGGTCATGTGTTCTGTTGAGGTTGGCAAGGAGATGTTTGAGGGGAGGGTTAATATCAGATTAAGTGTTCTATGTATGTAATAGGTGCAATAATAAGTATGGATGTTTTGTATGGTGAGTAGGTTGAGTGTTTTGAATATTGGTGGAGTGTGTTGCCTGTAGTGAGAATTTGTTATCATTCTAACTGCAGCCTTTTGTTGGGTAATTAGTGGTCTGAGATGGTTAATTGTTGTTGAGCCCCATGCACAAATTCCATAGGTGAGATAGGGGTAAATAAGAGAGTGATATAGGGCCAGGAGGGCTGACTGTGGAACATAGTACCGTATCTTCGATAGTATGCCTACAGTCTTGGAAATTTTCTTAGAAATTTGTTGTATATGTGTATGAAATTTGAGTCTATTATCGAGGTGGATTCCTAAGAATTTTCCCTCTGTTAGCTTTGTGATAGGTGATCCGTTTATCGTTATGTTAAGCAGTACATCTGTAGCTCTGTTACCAAACTGAATGAAGTAGGTTTTGTCAATGTTTAGTGTAAGTTTGTTAGTCCTCATCCAGGTAGATATTTTCTGTAATTCGGTGTACATTATTGGCTAGCGTGACTGGGCTCGGGTGAGAGAAGACGTATGTAGTGTCATCTGCAAAAAGTGTGGGTTTGAGTAATTGCGAAGCATTTGGTAGGTCATTTATGTATAGGAGAAAGAGAAGAGGGCCAAGGACACTTCCCTGTGGGACACCAACTGTAATTGGTTGTGCGGAAGAGCTTGCCCCATTTGCGTACACATATTGGCTTCTGTTGCTGTGGTAAGACTTGAGGTAGTTGAGGGAGTGCCCTCTAATACCATAGTGTGACAATTTTACATGGAGCAAGTCATGGTCAACTGTGTCAAAAGCTTTATGTAAGTCAATGAAGATCCCCAGTGGGACTTCTTTTTTCTCTATTGCAGTGTATATATGTTCTAGCATGTGTATAATAGCATCATTAGTATTTTTATTAGCCCTGAATCCAAATTGGCAGGGGTTGAGAATGTTTTGGGAGATGAGGTAGGAGTAGATTCGTTTATGAATTAATTTTTCGAAGATTTTTGAGAGAGGGTGTAAATTGGATATTGGCCTATAGTTATTCAACTCTGTTTGGTCTCCTCCTTTATGGATCGGGGTGACCCTTGCTATTTTGAGAACTGTATGGAAGGTGGAGGATTCAATGGATTTGTTAAAGAGTGTTGCAATGATTGGTGATAGTACTTGTGACGCTTTTTTGTATATAAAGGGTGGTAAGGTATTTAAATCTCCTGCCTTGTTTTTCAGTGCGTTGATAATAAGGGAGACTTCGTATGGGTTAGTCGGAGCTAGGAACAGTGTGTTCAGGTAGTTGCCAGTGAGGTAGTCATTTGGTGGGGTATCTGAGCTTGGGATTTTATTGGCAAGGTTTTGACCTATAGTGGAGAAGAAATCATTGAGTCTGTTTGCTGTTTCTGTTGGTGGGAGTTGGGGTTCATCTGATTTTGCTAATTTTATTTCGCTATGTCGTGATATCTTTTTTGTTCCCAGAATTTCTGATAGGGTCTTCCAGGTCTTTTTTATATCACCTCGTAAGTTGGATAATCTGTTCTCATAATACAATTTTTTTGCCCTTCTTATCAGGCTGGTTAGGATTGACGAGTAATGTTTTGTTTGGACTCTGGTTATGTGACCCATTCTGTACTGTTTTTCATGTCGGTGTTTTGTATTTATGGATTTGAGAATGCTGGGTGTTAGCCAGGGACTGTTCAGTCTCTTAGCTGTCATCTGTTTAGTTTTTTTAGGGCACTGCTTGTTATAGAGGTATTGGGTCTTTTTTAGAAAATTATTAAAACATTCGTCAATATCTGTATAGATTAATCAATTAATCAATTAATCAATTGATCAAGATGCTCTCTATAACTGAGGGAGTTGCCATGGCCAACATGTAATGATGTACATTTGTGTACAAACCGTGTATCATATGCAAATTGATAGATTTATTTATTGATAGATTAAGGGTTGCCCAGGTGTTTTAAATTGCATTCTGTTGCAGCTTATTTGTATATTTTCCCTTTTGCAGCTGTGGTGTCAGCTACTGGTGGTGTCAACTACTGGTCATGTCAAATACTGGTGTCAGCAGGTGGTAGTGTCAGCAGGTGGTAGTGTCAGCAGCTGGTGGTGTCATAGACTTCAGCCACAAGTGCCATACACAATCATTAAGTGTGGGAAGTTACTGCTGGTATATGGTGTCAGAAATTGGTGTCACACATCACTGTGTCAACAAGTGCCATAGTGTCATTTACAGGCTGGCCTGGGGGTCACCTTTTCCTTATTGCTCCACTGTTCAACCAGGCTGTTGCTGTTAGCACCCCATATTGCACATATAACAGCTCAGCATGAATCACAGAGTATAACCCAACATGAGTATTTAGAGCTTCAATAAAAGGTATTTCCCATCAGTCCTGTCTAACATAAAAGATGAAGGTGAGTGTAGATAAACATTTCCAATGTTTGGAGTGTTTAAAACTCTTCAAAAATAGACGTGGACTCACCAAGCACATGAGAGTACATTCAACAGAGAGACCATACCAATGTTTGGAGTGTTTTAAGGGGTTTAAAGAGAAATTATTCCTAACTGAGCACATGCGCAGTCACACAGGAGAGAAGCCATATGTGTGTCCCGTATGTCTCAAAGCATTTTCACGAAAATCAACACTAAAACATCACACGCGAGTTCACACCGATGATAAACCACACCAGTGTACTGAATGTCCAAAGAAATTCTCATTCAGGTTTACTCTGATAGAACACATGCGAATCCACACTGGGGAGAAGCCATACCAGTGTCCTGAGTGTTTGAAAAAGTTCCAGCAACGAGCGCATTTAAAGGAACACAAGCGGATCCACACTGGAGAGAAACCTCATCAATGTTCTCAGTGTCTTAAACAGTTCTCCTGGAAGTCATCTCTGTGGCATCACATGAGAGCTCATGCTGGAACAAAACCACATCAGTGTCCTCAGTGTCAGAGAGAATTTGCCTCTAAGTCACATTTGACAGACCACATGAGGACTCACACAGGAGAGAGACCATACAGGTGTTCAATCTGTCTGAAAGACTTTACTCGCAGATATTCTCTGACTCTCCACATGCAGATCCACACTGGGGAAAAACCATTCCAGTGCCCAGACTGTCTTAAAGAATTCTCAAAAAAACCATATCTGACTGACCACATGAAGACTCACACTGAGGTCAAACCATACCAGTGTTCAACGTGTCTCAAGGAATTTAGACGCAAATCACACATTATAAATCACATGAGGACTCACTCTGGCACTAAGAGGTACCATTGTTCAGAGTGCCAGGAGGACTTTCCTAAGAAAGCTTACCTGACGGAACACATGAACGTTCATGCAGAACACAAACAAATGATTGCTTGTAGCATGTGACATGTTGAGAGCGAGGTTCCCTGATGCTGCTGTAGGGCTCTTGATTCAGGGAATTGAAGCTGTCCCTTCCCTTGGATCAAACTCAGTTACCTCCTTTTCAATGGCTGCTTTACGACCCCTATGAGTACAATGCTTCCCCGTGTATGTACTGCTCAACTCTGGTGTGAGAGAGTGACACTAAACACAAGTCAACATCCTGAAATAACTCGTGTAAATACCTTTGTAAAACTCTCTGGAAAGTTTTGTTTTTGTTAGGCATAAACATAACAAATTTATGTTAGGTAAGAATTGACAACAAACACAGGTATTGCACTTAATATCTGTGCATAATATAACACCTGTGATTGTTAGCTAATATATATTGTATGCTTCTTTGGCCTTAAATAACTAAAATATCAATAATAAAATCTATTAAGCACTAGCATTCAGAGCTTAAAACTATCAGTTTAATTTCTAAACTGGGTATATAAAGTTTATAAAATTTGGTTTTGTTGTCTAGCATAGTGAGTGTATGTTGAAGCCTCATTATAAACACACATTTATTTCATGTCTTTGATACACAAATAACCATGATAATTAACACGTGATCCATCAAGTTATGAGTGCTGGTGACGGGGAGGAAAACTCTTGTAATAATGTTGTTTGAATTACAGACAATATGTTAGGTAAGAGGAAACAAGTGCAACTATTGTGACATTTTATTGTGGCGAAGCTTCGCTCTCCAGGAGCTTTGTCAAGCTGTTACAAACAATACATGGACACAGAGGTGCTCTGCACTACCTGTATATACAGTGGACCCCCAGCATACGATATTAATCCGTTCCTGACAGCTCATCGTATGCCGAAATTATCGTAAGGCGAATTAATTTTCCCCATAAGAAATAATGGAAATCAAATTAATCCGTGCAAGATACCCAAAAGTATGAAAAAACAAAATTTTACCATATGAAATATTAAGTTTAATACACACAAACTGAAGAAGACATGCACAGTTAGTAGTACTCTACTAACAATAGAATACATGACACTTACCTTTAATGAAGATCTGGTGATGATTGATGGGATGGGAGGAGGGGAGAGTGTCGAACTTATTGTTTAGAAGGGGAATCCCCTTCCATTAGGACTTGAGGTATCAAGTCCTTTTCCGGGGTTACTTCCCTTCTTCTTTTAATGCCACTAGGACCAGCTTGAGAGTCACTGGACCTCTGTCGCACAACATATCTGTCCATAGAACTATGTACCTCTCATTCCTTTATGATTTGTCTAAAGTGGTTCACAACATTGTCATTGTAATAGTCACCAGTGCAGCTTGCAATAGCTGTGTCAGGGTGATTTTCATCCATAAAGGTTTGCACTTCAAGCCACTTTGCACACATTTCCTTAATCTCTTTTTTCAATTCCATACTAATTCTCACCCTTTTTACCACAGGGATGGCACTAGAAGCTTTCTTGGGGTCCTTGGAGACTTATTTTGCAGTTACAAGCACTAAAAACACTGGGATAGTGTGAAATGTACTGAATGTATGTGAGATGCGACCGCACTGACTGGCTTGTGAACACTGGCGCTGAGGCCACATGTGGGACGTGTCCCGGACGAATCGTGTGAGGCGAGTTTTTTAACGTGAGGCGAGGCAAAATTTTTGCATTAAAATGTATCGTATGCCGGATTTAACGTAAGGCGATGCCATCGTATGCCGGGGTCCACTGTACCTCTGAAGGTGGAGACACTCAACAAGTGCCTCCACCTTCATGTGTTAACAATGGTTATTTTGACCACTATTGGCAGTGTCATAGTTTGTAATGATTTCTTGAACAATGTTGCAGTGGCAGTACTTGAGCTGCTCTTCTCTAACTCAGTAACTTCCTGTATTTCTACTGTAAGTCAGTAACTTGCTGTATCTTCACCATCTCTGTTGAATCACTCCATAAAACTGAAGATCATTGACATAATAATTAAAACTTTTCAATTTGTATCATTTGTTCATTAGCTACCTCTTATTGTATATATCATTAGCTACCTCTTATTGTATATATCATTAGCTACCTCTTATTGTATATATCATTAGCTACCTCTTATTGTATATATCATTAGCTACCGCTCTTATTTTATACAGTGGACCCTTAGTTATCGGCCGTAATCTGTTCCAGAAGTTCAGCCTAAAACCAAAATGGCTGAAAACCAAAATAATATTTCCCATGAGAATTAATGTAAATACACAATTAATCCGTTCCAGACAAAAATATTCACAAAAAAAAAATCAATTTTTTTAACAATTAAATAAGTATTACATACCTTTATTGAAGACTGATGCTGGCTTCTGGAATGTTTACTACACTTTCTACATCCTACTACACTTCCTACATCCTACTACACTTCCTACATGCCTACTACACTTCCTACATCCTACTACACTTCCTACATGCCTACTACACTTCCTACATGCCTGCTACACTTCCTACATGCCTACTACACTTCCTACATGCCTGCTACACTTCCTACATGCCTGCTACACTTCCTACATGCCTGCTACACTTCCTACATGCCTACTACACTTCCTACATGCCTACTACACTTACTACATGCCTACATGCCTGCTACACTTCCTACATGCCTACTACACTTCCTACATGCCTGCTACACTTCCTACATGCCTACTACACTTCCTACATGCCTACTACACTTCCTACATGCCTGCTACACTTCCTACATGCCTACTACACTTCCTACATCCTACTACACTTCCTACATCCTACTACACTTCCTACATGCCTGCTACACTTCCTACATGCCTGCTACACTTCCTACATGCCTGCTACACTTCCTACATGCCTACTACACTTCCTACATGCCTACTACACTTCCTACATGCCTACTACACTTCCTACATGCCTGCTACACTTCCTACATGCCTACTACACTTCCTACATGCCTGCTACACTTCCTACATGCCTACTACACTTCCTACATGCCTGCTACACTTCCTACATGCCTACTACACTTCCTACATGCCTACTACACTTCCTACATGCCTACTACACTTCCTACATGCCTGCTACACTTCCTACATGCCTACTACACTTCCTACATGCCTACTACACTTCCTACATGCCTGCTACACTTCCTACATGCCTGCTACACTTCCTACATGCCTACTACACTTCCTACATGCCTACTACACTTCCTACATGCCTACTACACTTCCTACATGCCTACTACACTTCCTACATGCCTACTACACTTCCTACATGCCTACTACACTTCCTACATGCCTGCTACACTTCCTACATGCCTACTACACTTCCTACATGCCTACTACACTTCCTACATGCCTACTACACTTCCTACATGCCTACTACACTTCCTACATGCCTACTACACTTCCTACATGCCTACTACACTTCCTACATACCTGCTACACTTCCTACATGCCTGCTACACTTCCTACATGCCTGCTATACTTCCTACGTGCCTGCTACACTTCCTACATGCCTGCTATACTTCCTACGTGCCTGCTACACTTCCTACATGCCTGTTGCACTTCCTACATGCCTGCTACACTCCCAGCATGCCTGCTACACTTCCTGCATGCCTACTACACTTCATGCATGCCTACTACACTCCCTGCATGCCTGGTGCACTTCCTGCTTGCGTGCTACACTCCCAGCATGCCTGCTACACTTCCTGCATGCCTACTACACTTCATGCATGCCTGCTACACTCCCTGCATGCCTGCTACACTCCCTACTGCTACACTCCCTGCATGCCTGCTACATTCCCTGCATGCCTGATACACTCCCTACATGCCTGCTACACTCCCTGCATGCCTGCTACACTCCCTGCATGCCTGCTACACTCCCTGCATGCCTGCTACACTCCCTACATGCCTGCTACACTCCCTGCATGCCTGCTACACTCCCTACATGCCTGCTACACTCCCTACATGCCTGGTACACTCCCTGCATGCCTGCTACACTCCCTACATGCCTGCTACACTCCCTACATGCCTGCTACACTCCCTACATGCCTGCTACACTCCCTACATGCCTGCTACACTCCCTACATGCCTGCTACACTCCCTACATGCCTGCTACACTCCCTACATGCCTGCTACACTCCCTACATGCCTGCTACACTCCCTACATGCCTGCTACACTCCTTGCATGCCTGCTACACTCCCTACATGCCTGCTACACTCCCTACATGCCTGCTACACTCCCTACATGCCTGCTACACTCCCTACATGCCTGCTACACTCCCTACATGCCTGCTACACTCCCTACATGCCTGCTACACTCCCTACATGCCTGCTACACTCCCTACATGCCTGCTACACTCCTTGCATGCCTGCTACACTCCCTACATGCCTGCTACACTTCCTACATGCCTGCTACACTCCCTACATGCCTGCTACACTCCCTCATGCCTGCTACACTCCCTACATGCCTGCTACACTCCCTCATGCCTGCTACACTCCCTACATGCCTGCTACACTCCCTACATGCCTGCTACACTCCCTACATGCCTGCTACACTCCCTACATGCCTGCTACACTCCCTACATGCCTGCTACACTTCCTACATGCCTGCTACACTCCCTACATGCCTGCTACACTCCCTACATGCCTGCTACACTCCCTACATGCCTGCTACACTTCCTACATGCCTGCTACACTTCCTACATGCCTGCTACACTTCCTACATGCCTGCTACACTTCCTACATGCCTGCTACACTTCCTACATGCCTGCTACACTTCCTACATGCCTGCTACACTTCCTATATGCCTGCTACACTTCCTACATGCCTGCTACACTCCCTACATGCCTGCTACACTCCCTACATGCCTGCTACACTTCCTACATGCCTGCTACACTCCCTACATGCCTGCTACACTCCCTACATTCCTGCTACACTCCCTACATGCCTGCTACACTCCCTACATGCCTGCTACACTTCCTACATGCCTGCTACACTCCCTACATGCCTGCTACACTCCCTACATGCCTGCTACACTCCCTACATGCCTGCTACACTCCCTACATGCCTGCTACACTCCCTACATGCCTGCTACACTCCCTACATGCCTGCTACACTTCCTACATGCCTGCTACACTTCCTACATGCCTGCTACACTCCCTACATGCCTGCTACACTCCCTACATGCCTGCTACACTCCCTACATGCCTGCTACACTCCCTACATGCCTGCTACACTTCCTACATGCCTGCTACACTCCCTACATGCCTGCTACACTCCCTACATGCCTGCTACACTCCCTACATGCCTGCTACACTCCCTACATGCCTGCTACACTCCCTACATGCCTGCTACACTTCCTACATGCCTGCTACACTTCCTACATGCCTGCTACACTCCCTACATGCCTGCTACACTTCCTACATGCCTGCTACACTCCCTACATGCCTGCTACACTCCCTACATGCCTGCTACACTTCCTACATGCCTGCTACACTCCCTACATGCCTGCTACACTCCCTACATGCCTGCTACACTCCTTACATGCCTGCTACACTCCCTACATGCCTGCTACACTCCCTACATGCCTGCTACACTCCCTACATGCCTGCTACACTCCCTACATGCCTGCTACACTCCCTACATGCCTGCTACACTTCCTACATGCCTGCTACACTCCCTACATGCCTGCTACACTCCCTACATGCCTGCTACACTTCCTGCCTTGAATTCCATCTTGTTACTCACCTTTTTTTAACAAAGTAACTTTAGTAAGAACTGTCTTTCGGGCCATGGTGACGTATTTCACAGTTGCACTTGATAAATCACCACCAAAAACAATGGATTATAGCAAAATGTTTGGATGAAAGAGCAGAAGCTTCCTCACTTGCCCAGAAAGACAACCAGACTGACATGAGTGGCTGCCGGCGGGCGGGTGTACGCGACCCATATGACTGCTAAGCAAAATAATGGCCGATAACCGGAAGCCGAAAAACCGGCCTATAACCAAGTTGGCCGATAACAGGAACGGCTGATAACCAAGGGTCCACTATATATCATTACCTACAGCTCTTATTGTATAAATCATTGTAGTTAACTATATAAGAAATCCAATTTAATAGTATATGATTAAATCTAAAGTAAGATTGAATCATTATTACACCTACCATCCGACTTACGACCTGCGCGACATACGTCCACTCGACTTACAACCATGCATCTGGCAGCTGGGCTGGGCCAGCTGATGCATACCGCCATACAATATTTGACGATACTCGTGGCGGCAATGCGCCATGCAGGCAGCATCAGTTTGAGTTACCTTGCCCTATCAGCAGCATCATACTGTATTAACTGTACTAACTGGACAGTAAATTTTACCATGGTCCCTAAGTCTGAATCTTGCACTGGAGATTGTGGCAAGGAGACAAGATTTGATTTCACTGTTGCTCATGAACCTGTCTGTCTGTATCTGTGTTTGTATATGTCTGTCTGTATATCTGTGTCTGTCTATCTGCCTGTCTGTCTGTCTGTCTGCTTATCTTTATCTTCCTGTGTGTGTCTGTCTCTGTCTACCTGTGTGTCTGTCTGTCTGCTTGTCTGTCTCAGAGCCGCTCGTGAACCAACAGGTATTACACACGAAGCAGAGTCATCACATCTTCAGTGTGATGCTAATATCGCTCTATGGCTTATTTATCTATCACAATTCATCTAACATAATAAACAATATAAACAACATAACAACGTGATATACACTCTAGAATGAATAAAATATGAACTTAACCACTTTAAACTTGACATCTTGCACCTGCACAGGTGTGCAGCTACACATTACAATCATTAAGAGTGTGTTATTGGTCTTGAAGACGCCATATTAATAATGATAATAATAACACAATAATAATCCCTCTGAGGTGCATTAAATGTGTATAAAACAATGTAAACATTTTACTTAATCCATCGATGATTTTTTTTAATTATATAATAAACACACTACATAACATATAAACATATAAATTAACATAAATATGAGATGTTTTTCCAGTCGGCTTGACAGAGTGAACAAAAACTATTCGTGTCCGGGCTGGTAACAACAACAACTGGTTTGTTTACAAAACTTGCGAACCTTCTACACTCATTCTCTCTCATTTATTCATTTAATCTTATTTACTCACCTCTCACTCTACATTAAGACTACAGATATTTTAAGGTAAGTAATGAGTGGACACTATTATTATATTGTATTTTAATAATATATAGTAGGTTGGTAGACAGCAACCACCCAGGGAGGTACTACCATCCTGTGGTAGTAGGTTGGTAGACAGCAACCACCCAGGTGGGTACTACCATCCTGTGGTAGTAGGTTGGTAGACAGCAACCACCCAGGTGGGTACTACCATCCTGTGGTAGTAGGTTGGTAGACAGCAACCACCCAGGGAGGTACTACCATCCTGTGGTAGTAGGTTGGTAGACAGCAACCACCCAGGGAGGTACTACCATCCTGTGGTAGTAGGCTGGTAGACAGCAACCACCAAGGGAGGTACTACCATCCTGTGGTAGTAGGTTGGTAGACAGCAACCACCCAGGGAGGTACTACCATCCTGTGGTAGTAGGTTGGTAGACAGCAACCACCCAGGGAGGTACTACCATCCTGTGGTAGTAGGTTGGTAGACAGCAACCACCCAGGGAGGTACTACCATCCTGTGGTAGTAGGCTGGTAGACAGCAACCACCCAGGGAGGTACTACCATCCTTTGGTAGGTTTGTAGACAACAACCAGCCAGGGAGGTACTACCATCCTGTGACAGTAGGTTGGTAGACAACAACCACCCAGGGAGGTACTACCATCCTGTGGTAGTAGGTTGGTAGACAACAACCACCCAGGGAGGTACTACCATCCTGTGGTAGTAGGTTGGTAGACAGCAACCACCCAGGGAGGTACTACCATCCTGTGGTAGTAGGTTGGTAGACACCAACCACCCAGGGAGGTACTACCATCCTGTGGTAGTAGGTTGGTAGACAGCAACCACCCAGGTGGGTACTACTGTCCTGTGGTAGTAGGATGGTAGACAGCAACCACCCAGGGAGGTACTACCATCCTGTGGTAGTAGGTTGGTAGACAGCAACCACCCAGGGAGGTACTACCATCCTGTGGTAGTAGGTTGGTAGACAGCAACCACCCAGGGAGGTACTACCATCCTGTGGTAGTAGGTTGGTAGACAGCAACCACCCAGGGAGGTACTACCATCCTGTGGTAGTAGGTTGGTAGACAGCAACCACCCAGGGAGGTACTACCATCCTGTGGCAGTAGGTTGGTAGACAACAACCACCCAGGGAGGTACTACCATCCTGTGGTAGTAGGTTGGTAGACAACAACCACCCAGGGAGGTACTACCATCCTGTGGTAGTAGGTTGGTAGACAGCAACCACCCAGGGAGGTACTACCATCCTGTGGTAGTAGGTTGGTAGACACCAACCACCCAGGGAGGTACTACCATCCTGTGGTAGTAGGTTGGTAGACAGCAACCACCCAGGGAGGTACTACCATCCTGTGGTAGTAGGTTGGTACACAGCAACCACCCAGGTGGGTACTACTGTCCTGTGGTAGTAGGTTGGTAGACAGCAACCACCCAGGGAGGTACTACCATCCTGTGGTAGTAGGTTGGTAGACAGCAACCACCCAGGGAGGTACTACCATCCTGTGGTAGTAGGTTGGTAGACACCAACCACCCAGGGAGGTACTACCATCCTGTGGTAGTAGGTTGGTAGACAGCAACCACCCAGGGAGGTACTACCATCCTGTGGTAGTAGGTTGGTACACAGCAACCACCCAGGTGGGTACTACTGTCCTGTGGTAGTAGGTTGGTAGACAGCAACCACCCAGGGAGGTACTACCATCCTGTGGTAGTAGGTTGGTAGACAGCAACCACCCAGGTGGGTACTACCATCCTGTGGTAGTAGGTTGGTAGACAGCAACCACCCAGGGAGGTACTACCATCCTGTGGTAGTAGGTTGGTAGACAGCAACCACCCAGGGAGGTACTACCATCCTGTGGTAGTAGGTTGGTAGACAGCAACCACCCAGGGAGGTACTACCATCCTGTGGTAGTAGGTTGGTAGACAGCAACCACCCAGGGAGGTACTACCATCCTGTGGTAGTAGGTTGGTAGACAGCAACCACCCAGGTGGGTACTACTGTCCTGTGGTAGTAGGTTGGTAGACAGCAACCACCCAGGGAGGTACTACCATCCTGTGGTAGTAGGTTGGTAGACAGCAACCACCCAGGTGGGTACTACTGTCCTGTGGTAGTAGGTTGGTAGACAACAACCACCCAGGGAGGTACTACCATCCTGTGGTAGTAGGTTGGTAGACAGCAACCACCCAGGGAGGTACTACCATCCTGTGGTAGTAGGTTGGTAGACAGCAACCACCCAGGTGGGTACTACTGTCCTGTGGTAGTAGGTTGGTAGACAACAACCACCCAGGGAGGTACTACCATCCTGTGGTAGTAGGTTGGTAGACAGCAACCACCCAGGGAGGTACTACCATCCTGTGGTAGTAGGTTGGTAGACACCAACCACCCAGGGAGGTACTACCATCCTGTGGTAGTAGGTTGGTAGACAGCAACCACCCAGGGAGGTACTACCATCCTGTGGTAGGTTGGTAGACAGCAACCACCCAGGGAGGTACTACCATCCTGTGGTAGTAGGTTGGTAGACAGCAACCACCCAGGGAGGTACTACCATCCTGTGGTAGTAGGTTGGTAGACAGCAACCACCCAGGGAGGTACTACCATCCTGTGGTAGTAGGTTGGTAGACAGCAACCACCCAGGGAGGTACTACCATCCTGTGGTAGTAGGTTGGTAGACAGCAACCACCCAGGTGGGTACTACTGTCCTGTGGTAGTAGGTTGGTAGACAGCAACCACCCAGGGAGGTACTACCATCCTGTGGTAGTAGGTTGGTAGACAGCAACCACCCAGGGAGGTACTACCATCCTGTGGTAGTAGGTTGGTAGACAGCAACCACCCAGGGAGGTACTACCATCCTGTGGTAGTAGGTTGGTAGACAGCAACCACCCAGGGAGGTACTACCATCCTGTGGTAGTAGGTTGGTAGACAGCACCCACCCAGGGAGGTACTACCATCCTGTGGTAGTAGGTTGGTAGACAGCAACCACCCAGGGAGGTACTACCATCCTGTGGTAGTAGGTTGGTAGACAGCAACCACCCAGGGAGGTACTACCATCCTGTGGTAGTAGGTTGGTAGACAGCAACCACCCAGGGAGGTACTACCATCCTGTGGTAGTAGGTTGGTAGACAGCAACCACCCAGGGAGGTACTACCATCCTGTGGTAGTAGGTTGGTAGACAGCAACCACCCAGGGAGGTACTACCATCCTGTGGTAGTAGGTTGGTACACAGCAACCACCCAGGTGGGTACTACTGTCCTGTGGTAGTAGGTTGGTAGACAGCAACCACCCAGGGAGGTACTACCGTCCTGTGGTAGTAGGTTGGTAGACAGCAACCACCCAGGGAGGTACTACCATCCTGTGGTAGTAGGTTGGTAGACACCAACCACCCAGGGAGGTACTACCATCCTGTGGTAGTAGGTTGGTAGACAGCAACCACCCAGGGAGGTACTACCATCCTGTGGTAGTAGGTTGGTACACAGCAACCACCCAGGTGGGTACTACTGTCCTGTGGTAGTAGGTTGGTAGACAGCAACCACCCAGGGAGGTACTACCATCCTGTGGTAGTAGGTTGGTAGACAGCAACCACCCAGGTGGGTACTACTGTCGTGTGGTAGTAGGTTGGTAGACAGCAACCACCCAGGGAGGTACTACCATCCTGTGGTAGTAGGTTGGTAGACAGCAACCACCCAGGGAGGTACTACCATCCTGTGGTAGTAGGTTGGTAGACAGCAACCACCCAGGGAGGTACTACCATCCTGTGGTAGTAGGTTGGTAGACAGCAACCACCCAGGGAGGTACTACCATCCTGTGGTAGTAGGTTGGTAGACAGCAACCACCCAGGTGGGTACTACTGTCCTGTGGTAGTAGGTTGGTAGACAGCAACCACCCAGGGAGGTACTACCATCCTGTGGTAGTAGGTTGGTAGACAGCAACCACCCAGGTGGGTACTACTGTCCTGTGGTAGTAGGTTGGTAGACAACAACCACCCAGGGAGGTACTACCATCCTGTGGTAGTAGGTTGTTAGACAGCAACCACCCAGGGAGGTACTACCATCCTGTGGTAGTAGGTTGGTAGACAGCAACCACCCAGGTGGGTACTACTGTCCTGTGGTAGTAGGTTGGTAGACAACAACCACCCAGGGAGGTACTACCATCCTGTGGTAGTAGGTTGGTAGACAGCAACCACCCAGGGAGGTACTACCATCCTGTGGTAGTAGGTTGGTAGACAGCAACCACCCAGGGAGGTACTACCATCCTGTGGTAGTAGGTTGGTAGACAGCAACCACCCAGGGAGGTCTACCATCCTGTGGTAGTAGGTTGGTAGACAGCAACCACCCAGGGAGGTACTACCATCCTGTGGTAGTAGGTTGGTAGACAGCAACCACCCAGGGAGGTACTACCATCCTGTGGTAGTAGGTTGGTAGACAGCAACCACCCAGGGAGGTACTACTGTCCTGTAGTAGTAGGTTGGTAGACAGCAACCACCCAGGGAGGCACTACCATCCTGTGGTAGTAGGTTGGTAGACAGCAACCACCCAGGTGGGTACTACCATCCTGTGGTAGTAGGTTGGTAGACAGCAACCACCCAGGGAGGTACTACCATCCTGTGGTAGTAGGTTGGTAGACAGCAACCACCCAGGGAGGTACTACCATCCTGTGGTAGTAGGTTGGTAGACAGCAACCACCCAGGGAGGTACTACCATCCTGTGGTAGTAGGTTGGTAGACAGCAACCACCCAGGGAGGTACTACCATCCTGTGGTAGTAGGTTGGTAGACAGCAACCACCCAGGGAGGTACTACCATCCTGTGGTAGTAGGTTGGTAGACAGCAACCACCCAGGGAGGTACTACCATCCTGTGGTAGTAGGTTGGTAGACAGCAACCACCCAGGGAGGTACTACCATCCTGTGGTAGTAGGTTGGTAGACAGCAACCACCCAGGGAGGTACTACCATCCTGTGGTAGTAGGTTGGTAGACAGCAACCACCCAGGAGGTACTACCATCCTGTGGTAGTAGGTTGGTAGACAGCAACCACCCAGGTGGGTACTACCATCCTGTGGTAGTAGGTTGGTAGACAGCAACCACCCAGGGAGGTACTACCATCCTGTGGTAGTAGGTTGGTAGACAGCAACCACCCAGGTGGGTACTACCATCCTGTGGTAGTAGGTTGGTAGACAGCAACCACCCAGGGAGGTACTACCATCCTGTGGTAGTAGGTTGGTAGACAGCAACCACCCAGGGAGGTACTACCATCCTGTGGTAGTAGGTTGGTAGACAGCAACCACCCAGGGAGGTACTACCATCCTGTGGTAGTAGGTTGGTAGACAGCAACCACCCAGGTGGGTACTACCATCCTGTGGTAGTAGGTTGGTAGACAGCAACCACCCAGGGAGGTACTACCATCCTGTGGTAGTAGGTTGGTAGACAGCAACCACCCAGGTGGGTACTACCATCCTGTGGTAGTAGGTTGGTAGACAGCAACCACCCAGGGAGGTACTACCATCCTGTGGTAGTAGGTTGGTAGACAGCAACCACCCAGGGAGGTACTACCATCCTGTGGTAGTAGGTTGGTAGACAGCAACCACCCAGGGAGGTCTACCATCCTGTGGTAGTAGGCTGGTAGACAGCAACCACCCAGGTGGGTACTACCATCCTGTGGTAGTAGGTTGGTAGACACCAACCACCAAGGCAGGTACTACCATCCTGTGGTAGTAGGTTGGTAGACAGCAACCACCCAGGGAGGTACTACCATCCTGTGGTAGTAGGTTGGTAGACAGCAACCACCCAGGGAGGTACTACCATCCTGTGGTAGTAGGTTGGTAGACAGCAACCACCCAGGGAGGTACTACCATCCTGTGGTAGTAGGTTGGTAGACAGCAACCACCCAGGGAGGTACTACCATCCTGTGGTAGTAGGTTGGTAGACAGCAACCACCCAGGGAGGTACTACCATCCTGTGGTAGTAGGTTGGTAGACAGCAACCACCCAGGTGGGTACTACCATCGTATGGTAGTAGGTTGGTAGATAGCAACCACCCAGGGAGGTACTACCATCCTGTGGTAGTAGGTTGGTAGACAGCAACCACCCAGGTGGGTACTACCATCCTGTGGTAGTAGGTTGGTAGACAGCAACCACCCAGGGAGGTACTACCGTCCTGTGGTAGTAGGTTGGTAGACAGCACCCACCCAGGGAGGTACTACCGTCCTGTGGTAGTAGGTTGGTAGACAGCAACCACCCAGGGAGGTACTACCATCCTGTGGTAGGAGGTTGGTAGACAGCAACCACCCAGGGAGGTACTACTGTCCTGTGGTAGTAGGTTGGTAGACAGCAACCACCCAGGGAGGTACTACCATCATGTAGTAGTAGGTTGGTAGACAGCAACCACCCAGGGAGGTACTACCATCCTGTGGTAGTAGGTTGGTAGACAGCAACCACCCTGGTGGGTACTACCATCCTGTGGTAGTAGGTTGGTAGACAGCAACCACCCAGGGAGGTACTACCATCCTGTGATAGTAGGTTGGTAGACAGCAACCACCCAGGGAGGTACTACCATCCTGTGGTAGTAGGTTGGTAGACAGCAACCACCCAGGTGGGTACTACCGTCCTGTGGTAGTAGGTTGGTAGACAGCAACCACCCAGGGAGGTACCACCATCCTGTGGTAGTAGGTTGTTACAGCAACCACCCAGGGAGGTACTACCATCCTGTGGTAGTAGGTTGGTAGACAGCAACCACCCTGGTGGGTACTACCATCCTGTGGTAGTAGGTTGGTAGACAGCAACCACCCAGGGAGGTACTACCATCCTGTGGTAGTAGGTTGGTAGACAGCAACCACCCAGGGAGGTACTACCATCCTGTGGTAGTAGGTTGGTAGACAGCAACCACCCAGGGAGGTACTACCATCCTGTGGTAGTAGGTTGGTAGACAGCAACCACCCAGGGAAGTACTACCATCCTGTGGTAGTAGGTTGGTAGACAGCAACCACCCAGGGAGGTACTACCGTTCTGTGGTAGTAGGTTGGTAGACAGCAACCACCCAGGGAGGTACTACCATCCTCTGGTAGTAGGTTGGTAGACAGCAACCACCCAGGGAGGTACTACCATCCTCTGGTAGTAGGTTGGTAGACAGCAACCACCCAGGGAGGTACTACCATCCTGTGGTAGTAGGTTGGTAGACAGCAACCACCCAGGGAGATACTACCGTCCTGTGGTAGTAGGTTGGTAGACAGCAACCACCCAGGGAGGTACTACCATCCTGTGGTAGTAGGTTGGTAGACAGCAACCACCCAGGTGGGTACTACCGTCCTGTGGTAGTAGGTTGGTAGACAGCAACCACCCAGTGAGGTACTACCATCCTGTGGTAGTAGGTTGGTAGACAGCAACCACCCATTGAGGTACTACCATCCTGTGGTAGTAGGTTGGTAGACAGCAACCACCCAGGGAGGTACTACCATCCTGTGGTAGTAGGTTGGTAGACAGCAACCACCCAGGTGGGTACTACCATCCTGTGGTAGTAGGTTGGTAGACAGCAACCACCCAGGTGGGTATTACCGTCCTGTGGTAGTAGGTTGGTAGACAGCAACCACCCAGGGAGGTACTACCATCCTGTGGTAGTAGGTTGGTAGACAGCAACCACCCAGGGAGGTACTACCGTCCTGCGAAGTGAGTGTAAAACGAAAGCCTGTAATTGTTTTACATGATGGTAGGATTGCTGGTGTCTTTTGTCTGTCTCATAAATATGCAAGATTACAGGTATGTCTTGTTACTTCTACTTACACTTAGGTCACACTACACATACATGTACATGTTTATTTATACACACTCATCTGAGTTTTCTTTGATTTTATCTTAATAGTTCTTGTTCTTATTAGTTTTCGTTTTATATCCATGGGGAAGTGGAATAAGAATCTTTCCTCCGTAAGCCATGCGTGTTGTAAAAGTCAACTAAAATGCCAGGAACAATGGGCTAGTATCCCCTTTTCTGTAATACGTAATTACTAAAAAGAATAAGAAGAAAATTGTCAAAGTGGGAAGTCTGAATGTGCGCGGATGTTGTGCGGAAGATAAGGAAGAGATGATTGTGGATGTTTTGAATAAGAAGCTGGATATCCTGGCTTTAAGTGAAACAAAGCTGAAGGGGGTGGGAGAGTTTCAGTGGAGAGGAATAAATGAGAATAGGTGAGGGGTTTCAAAAAGAGTTAGAGCTAAAGAAGGAGTAGCAATAATGTTGAAGGATTAGCTGTCACAGGAAAAGAGGGACTATAAATGTATTAATTCAAGGATTATGTGGAGTAAAAGGTTGGATGTGAAAAGTGGGTTATAATAAGCATATATGCACCTGGAGAAGAGAGAAGTGTAAAGGAGAGAGAGATTTTGGGAAATGTTGAGTGAATGCGTGGGGAGTTTTGAACCAAGTGTGAGAGTACTTGTGGTTTGGGATTTCAATGCTAAAGTGGGTAAAAATATTGTGGAGGGAGTAGTAGGTAAATTTGGGGTGCCAGGGGTAAATGAAAATGGGGAGCCTATAATTGAGCTATGTGTAGAAAGAGGTTTGATAATAAGTAATACATATTTTATGAAAAAGAGGATAAATAAATATACAAGGTATGATATAGCACATAATGAAAGTAGTTTATTAGATTATGTATTGGTGGATAAAAGGTTGATGGGTAGGCTCCAGGATGTACACGTTTATAGAGGGGCAACTGATATATCGGATCATTATTTAGTTGTAGCTACAGTTAGAGTAAGAGGTACATGGGACAAGAGGAAAATGACAACAAGTAAGAGGGAAGTGAAAGTGTATAAACTAAGGGAGGAGGAAGTTCCGGTGAGATATAAACAACTATTGGCAGAAAGGTGGGCTGGTGCAAGTATGAGTAGTGGGGGGTGGTTGAAGAGGGTTGGAATAGTTTTAAAAATGCAGTATTAGAATGTGGGGCAGAAGCTTGTGGTTATAGGAGGGTGGGTGCAGGAGGAAAGAGGAGTGATTGGTGGAATGATGAAGTAAAGGGTGTGATAAAAGAGAAAAAGGTAGCTTATGAGAGGTTTTTACAAAGCAGAAGTGTTATAAGAAGAGTATAGTATATGGAGAGTAAAAGAAAGGTGATGAGAGTGATGAGAGAGTGCAAAAGGAGAGCAGATGATAGAGTGGGACAGGCACTGTCAAGAAATTTTAATGAAAATAAGAAAAAATTTTGGAGTGAGTTAAGCAAGTTAAGAAAGCCAAGGGAACGAATGGATTTGTCAGTTAAAAACAGAGTAGGGGAGTTATTAGATGTGGAGATGGAGGTATTGGGTAGATGGCGAGAATATTTTGAGGAACTTTTAAATGTTGACAAAGAAAGGGAGGCGGTAATTTCATGCACTGGCCAGGGAGGTATACCATCTTGTAGGAGTGAAGAAGAGCAGGATGTGAATGTGGGGGAGGTGCGTGAGGCATTATGTAGACTGAAAGGGCGTAAAGCAGCTGGAACTGACAGGATCATGACAGAAATGTTAAAAGCAGGGGAGGATATAGTGTTGGAGTGGTTGGTATTGTTGTGTAATAAATGTATGAAAGAGAGGGAAGGTACCTAGGAATTGGCAGAGAGCATGTATAGTCCCTTTATATAAAGGGAAGGGGTACAAAAGAGATTGTAAAAATTATAGAGGAATAAGTTTACTGAGTATACCAGGAAAAGTGTACGGTAGGGTTATTATTGAAAGAATTAGAGGTAAGACAGAATGTAGGATTGCGAATGAGCAAGGAGGTTTTAAAGTGGGTAGGGGATGTGTAGATCAAGTGTTCACATTGAAGCATATATGTGAACAGTATTTAGATAAAGATAGGAAAGTTTTTATTGCATTTATGGATTTAGAAAAGGCATATGATAGAGTGGATAGGGGAGCAATGTGGCAGATGTTGCAAGTATATGGAATAGGTGGTAAGTTACTAAATGCTGTAAAGAGTTTTTATGAGGATAGTGAGGCTTAGGTTAGGGTGTGTAGAAAAGAGGGAGACTACTTCCCGGTAAAAGTAGGTCTTAGACAGGGATGTGTAATGTCACCATGGTTGTTTAATATATTTATAGATGGGGTTGTAAAAGAAGTAAATGCTAGGGTGTTCGGGAGAGGGATGGGATTAAATTATGGGGAATTAAATACAAAATGAGAGTTGACACAGTTACTTTTTGCTGATGATACTGTGCTTATGGGAGATTCTAAAGAAAAATTGCAAAGGTTAGTGGATGAGTTTGGGAGTGTGTGTAACGGTAGAAAGTTGAAAGTGAACATAGAAAAGAGTAAGGTGATGAGGGTATCAAATGATTTAGATAAAGAAAAATTGGATATCAAATTGGGGAGGAGGAGTATGGAAGAAGTGAATGTTTTCAGATATTTGGGAGTTGACGTGTCAGTGGATGGATTTATGAAGGATGAGGTTAATCATAGAATTGATGAAGGAAAAAAGGCGAGTGGTGCGTTGAGGTATATGTGGAGACAAAAAACGTTATCTATAGAGGCAAAGAAGGGAATGTATGAAAGTATAGTAGTACCAACACTATTGTATGGGTGTGAAGCTTGGATGGTAAATGCTGCAGTGAGGAGGCAGTGGAGATGTCCTGTCTAAGGGCAATGTGTGGTGTGAATATTATGCAGAAAATTCGGAGTGTGGAAATTAGGAGAAGGTGTGGAGTTAATAAAAGTATTAGTCAGAGGACTGAAGAGGGGTTGTTGAGGTGGTTTGGTCATTTAGAGAGAATGGATCAAAGTAGAATGACATGGAGAGCGTATAAATCTATAGGGGAAGGAAGGTGGGGTAGGGGCCATCCTCGTAAAGGTTGGAGGGAGGGGGTAAAGGAGGTTTTGTAGGCGAGGGGCTTGGACTTTCAGCAAGCTTGCGTGAGCATGTTAGATAGGAGTGAATGGAGATGAATGGTATTTGGGACCTGATGAGCTGTTGGAGTATGAACAGGGTAATATTTAGTGAAGGGATTCAGGGAAACCGGTTATTTTTATATAGCCGGACTTGAGTACTGGAAATGGGAAGTACAATGCCTGCACTTTAAAGGAGGGGTTTGGGATATTGGTAGTTTGGAGGTATATGTTGTGTATCTTTATATATATATGCTTCTAAGCTGTTGTATTCTGAGCACCTCTGCAAAAACAGTGATTATGTGTGAGTGAGGTGAAAGTGTTGAATGATGATGAAGTATTTTCTTTTCAGGGATTTTCTTTCTTTTTTGAGTCACCCTTCCTCGGTGGGTCGCCCTGCCTCGGTGGGTCGCCCTGCCTCGGTGGGTCGCCCTGCCTCGGTGGGTCGCCCTGCCTCGGTGGGTCGCCCTGCCTCGGTGGGAGATGGCCGACTTGTTGAAAAAAAAAATTATTATTATTAATATTAGTACATACATCATATTGTAATAATAATAATAATAATTATTAATACAGTGGAACCTCGGCTTATGAATGCCCCACCATGCGAATTTTTCAGGATACGAACCATCGTTTCATTGATTTTTTGCTTCTAGATACGAACGAAATTTCAGGATGCGAACTTCCCCATCAAGGGAGGTTCCTTAAATAAATAAATAAATAAAATATTTGTTTGTTTGCAAAGGTTACAATGTGTGTTTACAGTTTAGAAGCATATGTATGTAGTACTGCATATAATTTAGTTTGACAACACCACCACGATGCTCACCAGTGCACATGTGCTTACTGAGCTACCCTCGTGGTCCAAGGAATTCTCGTGATTTCCTTTCTTCTAACTATGGGTCCCAAGAAAGCAAGTGCAAAGGACAGTGCTGAGAAGAAAAAGAGGATGATTTACATGGAATTAAAGCAAGAAATCATTGATAAGCACAGACCAAGTACATAGTGTAGTGAAACAAACTTAAAAATTGTACATAGCGACCACTCTCGCAACCACAATCCTCCGCCATCCACGTAATGACATATATTATTCATTCTAGAGTGTATATCAGGTTTCTATTTTATTTATATTGTTTATTATGTCATATTTGATGAATTGTGACAAATAAATAAGCCGTAGAGTTGATATTAGGGTTATTTTGTCATGCCTCCTGAGAGCAGGAATTCAGCTGCAACGAATTAATTGCATTTTAATTAATTTAAATGAGGAAAATTGACCAAGCATACGAACAAATCAGGATATGAACAAGTCCACGGAATGGATTAAATTCATAAGCTGAGGTTCCACTGTATTACTATTAATTTAGGGAAGTGGAGGAGATCCACTGTATTGCACTTTGTCTGGATTTTTTGGGTTATGTGTACCTGGGAGAGAGAGACAAAGATAGAGACAGATACAGATGGAGAGACAGCCAAATTCAGTCAGCCAGGCAGCCAACCACCCAACTACCTACCCACCCACCCACCCACCCTGCCGGCCTGCCGGCCTGCTAGCCAGCCAGCCAGCCGAATACGTATTACACATGTTCCAGAGTTGTTTCTCTTTACTTAGGGTATAGGTTATAGGACATTCTGGCAGGATGACACTACCAGTGGTATTCTCCCGTTCCACTGTGTCAACAATACTTAAAGATAGCAGTAACATATGATACTGTATGAGATGCAAAATTTATAATACAGTCCACTACCATGTATACATAATATATTGTACATAAATGATTATAATATATCAATAATAGTAAATTATGGTAAAAAGAATGAAATAATGATTGTACTTTACATTACAGTACTATGTAGGTAGTTTATATAGGAAAGGTTTGACATTATGCCCTACCCAGTATGTCGGCAATTTTCAAAGGTTCGACTTACGTCCTATTTTGACTTACGATCAGTTGGTCGGAGCCAAGCTTGGTCGTAAGTCGGATGGTACTTGTATTACTTTACCAGACATTACTAGTGACTTTATTTTGTGTCTAACAATGTTTTATTATATGTAAATTATTTTGTACAGCATAAGTGAGTTTACTATCACGGGATTACTTGGTGCCAGAGTGATCGATCGTGGGATTACTCGGAGCTAGAGTGATCGATCGGGGGATTACTCGGAGCTAGAGTGATCGATCGTGGGATTACTTGGAGCCAGAGTGATCGATCGGGGGATTACTCGGAGCTAGTGATCGATCGTGGGATTACTTGGAGCCAGTGATCGATGGTGGGATTACTTGGTGCCAGAGTGATCGATCGTGGGATTACTCGGAGCTAGAGTGATCGATCGGGGGATTACTCGGAGCTAGAGTGATCGATCGTGGGATTACTTGGAGCCAGAGTGATCGATCGTGGGATTACTTGGAGCCAGTGATCGATGGTGGGATTACTTGGAGCCAGAGTGATCAGTCGGGGGATTACTCGGAGCTAGAGTGATCGATCGTGGGATTACTTGGAGCCAGAGTGATCGATCGTGGGATTACTCGGAGCTAGAGTGATTGATCATGGGATTACTTGGTGCCAGAGTGATCGATCGGGGGATTACTCGGAGCTAGAGTGATCGATCGTGGGATTACTTGGATCCAGAGTGATTGATCATGGGATTACCTGGAGCCAGAGTGATCGATGGTGGGATTACTTGGAGCCAGAGTGATCGATCGGGGGATTACTTGGAGCCAGAGTGATTGATCATGGGATTACCTGGAACCAGTGATCGATGGTGGGATTACTTGGAGCCAGAGTGATCGATCAGGGGATTACTCGGAGCTAGTGATCGATCGTGGGATTACTTGGAGCCAGAGTGATTGATCATGGGATTACCTGGAGCCAGAGTGATCGATGGTGGGATTACTTGGAGCCAGAGTGATCGATCGGGGGATTACTCGGAGCTAGAGTGATCGATCGTGGGATTACTTGGAGCCAGAGTGATCGATCGTGGGATTACTTGGAGCCAGTGATCGATGGTGGGATTACTTGGAGCCAGAGTGATCGATTGGGGGATTACTTGGAGCCAGAGTGATTGATCATGGGATTACTTGGAGCCAGAGTGATTGATCGTGGGATTACTTGGTGCCTGAGTGATCAATCATGGGATTACTTGGTGCCAGAGTGATCGATCGTGGGATTACTTGGTGCCAGAGTGATCAATTGTGGGATTACTTGGAGCCAGAGTGATCAATCGTGGGATTACTTGGAGCCAGTGATCGATCATGGGATTACTTGGAGCCAGATTGATCGATCGTGGGATTACTTGGAGACAGAGTGATTGATCGTGGGATTACTTGGAGCCAGAGTGATCGATCGTGGGATTACTTGGAGCCAGAGTGATCGATCGTGGGATTACTTGGAGCCAGAGTGATCGATCGTGGGATTACTTGGAGCCAGAGTGATGGATTGTGGGATTACTTGGAGCCAGAGTGATCGATCGTGGGATTATGTGGAGCCAGAGTGATCAATCATGGGATTACTTAGTGCCAGAGTGATCAATCATGGGATTACTTGGTGCCAAAGTGATCAATCATGGGATTACTTGGTGCCAGAGTGATCGATCATGAGATTACTTGGTGCCAGTGATCAGTTGTGGGATTACTTGGAGCCAGAGTGATCGATCGTGGGATTACTTGAAGCCAGAGTGATCGATTGGGGGATTACTTGGAGCCAGAGTGATCGATCATGAGATTACTTGGTGCCAGTGATCAGTTGTGGGATTACCTGGAGCCAGTGATCGATCGTGGGATTACTTGGAGCCAGAGTGATCGATTAGGGGATTACTTGGAGCCAGAGTGATCGATCGTGGGATTACTTGGAGCCAGAGTGATAGTTCGTGGGATTACTTGGAGCCAGAGTGATCGATCGTGGGATTACTTGGAGCCAGAGTGATAGTTCGTGGGATTACTTGGAGCCAGAGTGATCGATCGTGGGATTACTTGGAGCCAGAGTGATTGATCGTGGGATTACTTGGAGCCAGAGTGATAGTTAATGGGATTACTTGGAGCCAGAGTGATCGATCGTGGGATTACTTGGAGCCAGAGTGATCGATTGTGGGATTACTTGGAGCCAGAGTGATCAATCGTGAGATTACTTGGAGCCAGAGTGATCGATCATGGGATTACTTGGAGCCAGAGTGATCGATCGTGGGATTACTTGGTGCCAGAGTGATCAATCATGGGATTACTTGGTGCCAGAGTAATCGATCATGGGATTACTTAGTACCAGAGTGATCAATCATGGGATTACTTGGTGCCAGAGTGATTAATCATGAGATTACTTGGTGCCAGAGTGATCAATCATGGGATTACTTGGTGCCAGAGTGATTAATCATGGGATTACTTGGTGCCAGAGTGATCAGTCATGGGATTACTTGGTGCCAGAGTGATTAATCATGGGATTACTTGGTGCCAGAGTGATTAATCATGGGATTACTTGGTGCCAGAGTGATCAATCATGGGGAACTCACAGTAAGATGATCACTAAGGTCTTTGAAGTTTTGTTAGCAAAACTTGATCGTATAGCAGAGAAATCATTTAATATACTGTCTGCTTCTACAAGGTGAAGGTGTGGTTTATTGGGTTTAGTTAAAACAGTATCATTATTTTTGGTCAAGTTCTGAGAATCAGGATCTGAGTGTGCTCCAGGTGTTTTTCATATTATCTCTTGTTTCACTGATCCTGCTGTTTGGACTTCATAATTAGTTTGGTAAGTACAGTGGACCCCCGGTTTACAATATTATTTCATTCCAGAAGTATGTTCAGGTGCCAGTACTGACCGAATTTGTTCCCATAAGGAATATTAGATTAGTCCATTTCAGACCCCCAAACATACACATACAAACGCATTTACATAAATACACTTACATAATTGGTCGCATTGGGAGCTGATCGTAAACCAGGGATCCACTGTACTGACATTTTTAGTTTGTTACTCAGTTATTAAGCTGAGAAAGCTGTTGTTAGTCTTGGGCTGTTTAGTCTGTTGTCATCTCTTTAATGATAATAGAATGATGTCTGTTTAAAGGCATTGTATTTTATTGAAGGAAAATATTGACCCATTCATTAACAGACATCAGTAAACTGTGTCAGTCAATGTTAGTAGTGTGGTGAAAGTTATTGTGTCAGTCAATGTTAGTAGTGTGGTGAAAGTTATTGTGTCAGTCAATGTTAGTAGTGTGGTGAAAGTTATTGTGTCAGTCAATGTTAGTAGTGTGGTGAAAGTTATTGTGTCAGTCAATGTTAGTAGTGTGGTGAAAGTTATTGTGTCAGTCAATGTTAGTAGTGTGGTGAAAGTTATTGTGTCAGTCAATGTTAGTAGTGTGGTGAAAGTTATTGTGTCAGTCAATGTTAGTAGTGTGGTGAAAGTTACTGTGTCAGTCAATGTTAGTAGTGTGGTGAAAGTTATTGTGTCAGTCAATGTTAGTAGTGTGGTGAAAGTTATTGTGTCAGTCAATGTTAGTAGTGTTTACCTGGAGTTTACCTGGAGAGAGTTTCGGGGGTCAACGCCCCCGCGGCCCGGTCTGTGACCAGGCCTCCTGGTGGATCAGCGCCTGATCAACCAGGCTGTTGCTGCTGGCTGCACGCAAACCAACGTACGAGCCACAGCCCGGCTGATCAGGAACTGTCTTTAGGTGCTTGTCCAGTGCCAGCTTGAAGACTGCCAGGGGTCTGTTGGTAATCCCCCTTATGTGTGCTGGGAGGCAGTTGAACAGTCTCGGGCCCCTGACACTTATTGTATGGTCTCTTAACGTGCTAGTGACACCCCTGCTTTTCATTGGGGGGATGGTGCATCGTCTGCCAAGTCTTTTGCTTTCGTAGTGAGTGATTTTCGTGTGCAAGTTTGGTACTAGTCCCTCTAGGATTTTCCAGGTGTATATAATCATGTATCTCTCCCTCCTGCGTTCCAGGGAATACAGGTTTAGAAACCTCAAGCGCTCCCAGTAATTGAGGTGTTTTATCTCCGTTATGCGCGCCGTGAAAGTTCTCTGTACATTTTCTAGGTCGGCAATTTCACCTGCCTTGAAAGGTGCTGTTAGAGTGCAGCAATATTCCAGCCTAGATAGAACAAGTGACCTGAAGAGTGTCATCATGGGCTTGGCCTCCCTAGTTTTGAAGGTTCTCATTATCCATCCTGTCATTTTTCTAGCAGATGCGATTGATACAATGTTATGGTCCTTGAAGGTGAGATCCTCCGACATAATCACTCCTAGGTCTTTGACGTTGGTGTTTCGCTCTATTTTGTGGCCAGAATTTGTTTTGTACTCTGATGAAGATTTAATTTCCTCATGTTTACCATATCTGAGTAATTGAAATTTCTCATCGTTGAACTTCATATTGTTTTCTGCAGCCCACTGAAAGATTTGGTTGATGTCCGCCTGGAGCCTTGCAGTGTCTGCAATGGAAGACACTGTCATGCAGATTCGGGTGTCATCTGCAAAGGAAGACACGGTGCTGTGGCTGACATCCTTGTCTATGTCGGATATGAGGATGAGGAACAAGATGGGAGCTAGTACTGTGCCTTGTGGGACAGAGCTTTTCACCGTAGCTGCCTCGGACTTTACTCTGTTGACGACTACTCTCTGTGTTCTGTTAGTGAGGAAATTATAGATCCATCGACCGACTTTTCCTGTTATTCCTTTAGCGCGCATTTTGTGCGCTATTACGCCATGGTCACACTTGTCGAAGGCTTTTGCAAAGTCTGTATATATTACATCTGCATTCTTTTTGTCTTCTAGTGCATTTAGGACCTTGTCGTAGTGATCCAGTAGTTGAGACAGACAGGAGCGACCTGTTCTAAACCCATGTTGCCCTGGGTTGTGTAACTGATGGGTTTCTAGATGGGTGGTGATCTTGCTTCTTAGGACCCTTTCAAAGATTTTTATGATATGGGATGTTAGTGCTATTGGTCTGTAGTTCTTTGCTGTTGCTTTACTGCCCCCTTTGTGGAGTGGGGCTATGTCTGTTGTTTTTAGTAACTGAGGGACGACCCCCGTGTCCATGCTCCCTCTCCATAGGATGGAAAAGGCTCGTGATAGGGGCTTCTTGCAGTTCTTGATGAACACAGAGTTCCATGAGTCTGGCCCTGGGGCAGAGTGCATGGGCATGTCATTTATCGCCTGTTCGAAGTCATTTGGCGTCAGGATAACATCGGATAGGCTTGTGTTAGTCAAATTTTGTGGCTCTCTCATAAAAAATTCATTTTGGTCTTCGACTCTCAGTCTGGTTAGCGGCTTGCTAAAAACTGAGTCATATTGGGACTTGAGTAGCTCACTCATTTCCTTGCTGTCATCTGTGTAGGACCCATCTTGTTTAAGTAGGGGCCCAATACTGGACGTTGTTCTCGATTTTGATTTGGCATAGGAGAAGAAATACTTTGGGTTTCTTTCGATTTCATTTATGGCTTTTAGTTCTTCCCGCGATTCCTGACTCCTAAAGGATTCTTTTAGCTTAAGTTCGATGCTTGCTATTTCTCTGACCAGTGTCTCCCTGCGCATTTCAGATATATTGACCTCTTTTAGCCGCTCTGTTATTCTTTTCCGTCGCCTGTAAAGGGAGCGCCTGTCTCTTTCTATTTTACATCTACTCCTCCTTTTTCTTAGAGGAATAAGCCTTGTGCATACATCGAGTGCCACCGAGTTAATCTGTTCTAGGCATAAGTTTGGGTCTGTGTTGCTTAGTATATCTTCCCAGCTTATATCGGTTAGGACTTGGTTTACTTGGTCCCACTTTATGTTTTTGTTATTGAAGTTGAATTTGGTGAATGCTCCCTCATGACTAGTCTCATTTTGTCGGTCTGGGGCTCCATGCATACATGTCTGAACCTCAATTATGTTGTGATCTGAGTATATTGTTTTTGATATGGTAACATTTCTTATCAGATCATCATTGTTAGTGAAGATGAGGTCTAGTGTATTCTCCAGTCTTGTAGGCTCTATTATTTGCTGGTTTAAATTGAATTTTGTGCAGAGATTTAAAAGCTCGTGTGAGTGTGAGTTTTCATCAGAGCTGCCTCCTGGTGTTATTTCTGCAACAATATTATTTGCTATATTCCTCCATTTTAGGTGCCTTAAGTTGAAATCCCCCAGGAGCAAGATGTTGGGTGCAGGAGCTGGAAGATTTTCCAGACAGTGGTCAATTTTTAACAGCTGTTCCTGGAATTGCTGGGATGTTGCATCCGGAGGCTTGTAGACTACCACAATGACTAGGTTTTGGTTCTCGACCTTTACTGCTAAAACTTCCACTACGTCATTTGAGGCATTAAGCAGTTCTGTGCAAACAAGTGACTCTGCAATGTACAGGCCAACCCCCCCCTTTTGCCTGTTCACTCTGTCACATCTGTATAGGTTGTAACCTGGGATCCATACTTCGTTGTCCAAGTGATCCTTTATGTGGGTCTCAGTGAAAGCCGCGAACATTGCCTTTGCCTCTGCAAGCAGTCCACGGATGAAAGGTATTTTGTTGTTTGTAGCTGGCTTTAGACCCTGTATATTTGCAAAGAAGAATGTTATCGGACTGGTGGTATTGTTGGTACTGGGGGGGGATTTTTTTTCCGGCATTAGTATCTGTATCTGTTGGTTTGGAGTGGAGGCCATCGACTGTGGTTCCACTCCAGGAATGACTGGATTTGGTGTACGATTTCTGCCATTTCCTGCCAGTTTTTTTTCCTTCCTGGCACTAAAAAACCTCTCCCTCTTGAGTGGCTGTGGCTACCCAGGTTTTCCCCTGGCCTGGATGTTTTGTATCTTTTTGTCCCCTTTAGATGGTATGCCTGGCAATTTAAGTTATAGCACAGTCTTTCCTGTACTGAAGAGGTACACATTTCAGGGTGAAAAAGCTTACAGGAAGGGAGTTTGCATTTTCCTGTTTTCATATGGGCATGGCATTTTCTAGGGTGGTCATAGTTGCATGTCCCATCTGTTTTTCCAGATTTCCCATGCCAGCAGATACCAAGTGCATAGTATGTGCACAGTCTTGGTTTCCGCTTGCCTTGGGTTTCTGTGACTGTATTCCCTGTTGGTGCATGTGAAAAGTTATTGTGTCAGTCAATGTTAGTAGTGTGGTGAAAGTTATTGTGTCAGTCAATGTTAGTAGTGTGGTGAAAGTTATTGTGTCAGTCAATGTTAGTAGTGTGGTGAAAGTTATTGTGTCAGTCAATGTTAGTAGTGTGGTGAAAGTTATTGTGTCAGTCAATGTTAGTAGTGTGGTGAAAGTTATTGTGTCAGTCAATGTTAGTAGTGTGGTGAAAGTTATTGTGTCAGTCAATGTTAGTAGTGTGGTGAAAGTTATTGTGTCAGTCAATGTTAGTAGTGTGGTGAAAGTTATTGTGTCAGTCAATGTTAGTAGTGTGGTGAAAGTTACTGTGTCAGTCAATGTTAGTAGTGTGGTGAAAGTTATTGTGTCAGTCAATGTTAGTAGTGTGGTGAAAGTTATTCAGTAATGTCTCACCATGATGAACTCTTAATGCTTTCAAATGGTACATATATTGGTTGTAAGGAAGGTGGAGCAGTGGTCACCAGGAAGGTGGAGCAGTGGTCACCAGGAAGGTGGAGCAGTGGTCACCAGGAAGGTGGAGCAGTAGTCACCAGGAAGGTCACTGTATATTGGTTGTAAGGAAGGTTTGTTTTCCAAATATTTTAGACTAATGACTAATTAGAAGGTCATCTAGAATTACTGGCACCTGTGAAGTCACCATTTCTGTAGACCGTTATGACTTGCTGCTTTAAGTGTGACAGGGAAACTTTGGATTTCAGATAACTTATTAACAAGTGTTGTAATATACAATATACTGTCTTGTATGTTACTGTCACTAACATACAATATACTGTCTTGTATGTTGCTGTCACTAACATACAATATACTGTCTTGTATGCTGCTGTCACTAACATACAATATACTGTCTTGTATGCTGCTGTCACTAACATACAATATACTGTCTTGTATGTTACTGTCACTAACATACAATATACTGTCTTGTATGTTACTGTCACTAACATACAATATACTGTCTTGTATGTTACTGTCACTAACATACAATATACTGTCTTGTATGTTACTGTCACTAACATACAATATACTGTCTTGTATGTTGCTGTCACTAACATACAATATACTGTCTTGTACGTTAGTGGAGGTGTATGAGCTTTATTGCCAGCTTTATTTTTTGGCGACTTAACTACAAAAAGTATTGTGGGCTGAGGTAGTTACTGGTAGTTACAACAAGCAATTATAGTTATCACTGAGGCAGTCTCTAACTAGGCCATCACTCCTGGTGGTATTTTTGTTTTGTTGAGTGGTAAGGTTGCATTAAGTTCCCCCACGACCATAACACTACAATATTTACATACTAACCCAGCAGTGGATTTTTTTTTTTTGGTACCAGTAAATTTCCACATCCTCCTGCCAGCAAAGGTAGATGCTAAGTCTAGATCAAGTTCACCTCTCACAGGCTCACCCAGTGAGCCCTGGACACGAGCACTGTCCAGCCACGCTCGTTGAGGAGATGCTGGTCTAACTTTGCCCAGTTTCCACTGTGTGGACCTCTAGGGGTAGAAGCTTGTTGGTTCTGATGGTCTTAACATCCTTCATTTTGACTTTATCTTTAAAATGTCTGGCCTTGTCTGAGTGGCTCCGTACTTTCCCACCCAATGGCCTTTATGCCCTGTTAGCTTTTCTTCCCACTTATATTAGGTTCCCTGGGTTTAATGACAATCTGTACCCCTTTTGAGGCACCCCATAGAGTGTTTTCCCATGGTAGCTGAGTGTCCATCATGTGTTTCAATACCCATTACTATGCCTCCTGCTATGATGATTTTGGCCCCCTCCCTCTCTGGTGTTTTGCAGGGAATTTGGGCAGAATTTTATTTTTTTTTTTATTTTAACACATTGCCCATTTTCCACCAAGTAAGGGTGGCCCAAAAAACATAATGTATCCAAGAGGGGACCTGTATAGGCCAATACCTTGCTTAATAGTCTTTCTGGACAGGAGTCATCCATCTCGTGGGCTTTTACCAGAATACCAACATCTCTGACTGTCAGTGTTAATACCTTGTTCGCCAGCTTTACACCAAGCTCCTTCAATCGCTTAGCTGCTGCAGCAAGGCCTCTGGTGGTAATTGTCATAGGCAGCGTCTTCACTACCAAAGTTATTATGTTTCTTCGATGTCTACCCGATTTAACGGTGACATCTACAACTCAAGTCATGGGCCTGACTTATTGCCCCCTCCCAAAGCAATAATAACTTTGCCAGTGGCCTTCAACTTCAGTTTAGCCACCAGCTTCACTGTTATCAGAGACATCTGTGCTCCATCTTCAAAGAACATTCAGGTTGTTTCAGACCTTTTCCTGCTCACAACCCCTGTAATGACAGTAGTTAAAGCAGCAAAGCCTTCCTAACTCCCACTGCCCATACTCATCACATTAGCTACCACTTAAGGCACAGACTTGCTTTTTCTCTCTCAGACACTTCCCTACTAGCCTGGGGTTCCCTGACATTATTGGGACATAGTTCAGTATGATGCTTGTCTATGCAACAGTTATAGCACTCCCAAAGATATGTCTGGCAATCCTCTGCCTTGTGTTCCCCACAACACCTTAAGCAGAGCTGCAACTCTCTCAGTCTCTGTTGTCTACTGCTCAGTGCTGCATAATTAAAGCAACTCGTACTAGTTTGTTCACCCCTATAGAAAATGCATATTTTAGTTCAAGTGGATCTGGGGTTCATGAGAAAGTTTTATGTCATAGTATACTCCAGCATATGTCTTATGGGCTTTGGATTTGTCTTCTGAGTGATCTGGTTTATTATAGGGTGGTGGCTCTTCTCTCTTACCTCTGCTGAGATGAGAAACGAGATCTTCCAACCCCTCAATAATTTGTTGTAATGTAAAACCTATTGTGGTATCAGCTAGTTTTTTTGGATCACTTGGCTGGCAAACCATTCAGAACACCCCCAGTCATGCAAATCTCCGAGGCTGTTTGTCAAACTCGCAACCTCAATATGAAACTTTTCTACGCTCCGACAGTCATGAAGGCGGCGCCCCCTCTGAAGTCCAACAGCCAATACCATATGGCTGTCTTTATTTCATCTGTATTCCCAAACATTCCCTTCAACTGGTCCTTGGCATGTCTAATTGGCATTGGTGGTTGGGTAATGCCTGACCACATCTGGAGCCTTGACATTAAGCTGGGAATGTATTATTATTATATTATAATCAAAAAGAAGCGCTAAGCCACAAGGGCTATACAGCTGGGAATGTAAATGTACTGCAGTTTGACTGCATCTGACAGATCTGACCTGTCTTATCTGGGCCCTATACTGATCCCAAAAATGTGATGTTCTGTGTTTATAGTACCATCATATGTTAGTAAATTTAGTTGTGGTATTTTAAGCAACATATTGGCTGGCATCTGACTGCCTGTACTGCCAGCTGCATTAGTGACATTACCTGTCATATCAGCATTTAATGCCTTCATTTGACCATTATACCCTTGCATCTCCTCACGACACTCTTCGTTATCTTTGGTGAATTCGTCCTGAGCTTTACTTTTAACTCTCACTGGACTCGTCATCCTCAATAGCTTGTTGCTCATGTAACACAAATGCTGTCTCATAGGCCTCCCACTTTTTCTCTAACAGTTTCAGGAAGCCTTGTAAATCATTGCAATCTGCAATATTACATTGACTAATCCCTTTACATCTGTTGTATGCTCTGTTCAAATGCCCTTTATACGCAGCCACTGACCATTTTAATTTCACTAGTGCTGAAATGGCTTCCTCTCAAACTTCTTCCACCATAGTCGTGTTTTAGAGTGCAACACTAATTTGCACAGCTTTAATTAGCCCACCCACAATACAATACAAAGTTAGGTAAGAACAGATGTGTCTTGATGCACTTGAACGAGGGTGACAAATGTCATCATATACCGATTTGACTCCGAATTAAAATGTACACCCTGAGCCCTAACTGAAATGGTTTAGCATGCAAGTTTACAAACTGAATATAATCTATATTCTTGGCCTTCTTCAATAGTCTACAATTTATACTTCAAGCATTTCAGTTGTAATCATCAACAGTAATTTTGTATTTACCTCCTGGTTGTGGACTATTGCTATTTACGAACTGCAGTGTCCATGAAAGGAATCTGCCACTTGCAAAATGCCTTCTCTGATGTTAATGGGTACACAGCCTGCCACAATAATCATTACCTCCCAGAAACAAAACTATCAAGTACAGTGGACCCCCGGTTAACGATTTTAATCCGTGCAAGAGGGCTCATCGTTATGCGAAATAATCGTTATGCGAATGAATTTTCCCCATAAGAAATAATGGAAATCAAATTAATCCGTGCAAGACGCCCAAAAGTATGAAAAAAAATTTTTTTTACCACATGAAATGTTAATTTTAATACACACAAACTGAAAAAGGCATGCACAATTAAATGACACTTACTTTTATTGAAGATCTGGTGATGATTGATGGGATGGGAGGAGGGGAGAGCATTATCTTCTTACTGTTTAGAAGGGGAATCCCCTTCCATTACGACTTGAGGTAGCAAGTCCTTTTCCGGGGTTACTTCCCTTCTTCTTTTAATGCCACTAGGACCAGCTTGAGAGTCACTGGACCTCTGTCGCACAACAAATCTGTCCATAGAGCTCTGTACCTCCCGTTCCTTTACGATTTGTCTAAAATGGGCCACAACATTGTCATTGAAATAGTCACCAGCACGGCTTGCAACAGCTGTGTCAGGGTGATTTTCATCTATAAAGGTTTGCAGTTCAACCCACTGTGCACACATTTCCTTAATCTTTGAAGTAGGCACAATGGATTCCACAACTGGCATAGGCTTCTCAGGGTTAGCCCCAAACCCTTCAAAATCTTTCTTAATTTCCATACTAATTCTCACCCTTTTTACCACAGGGTTGGCACTAGAAGCTTTCTTGGGGCCCATGGTCACTTATTTTCCAGAAACAGCACCGAAAATACTGTAATAATACGAAATATTCCGAGTGTATGCTTGGATGTTACCGCGGAGGCTGGCTGGTAAACAATGGGACGGAGCGGCACATGTGAGGCTGGCTGAGGGCACATTGGACGCGTCTCGGACGAAAATCGGTATGCGGGTTTTTAATCGGTATGCGCGGCAAAAATTTTGCGATAAAAGTAATCGTTATGCGGAAAAATCGCTATGCGATGCCATCGTTATGCGGGGGTCCACTGTAATGTGATTGTCTTAATGCAGTCTTCAATTGCTAATCTTTATTAAAATTCAATTCTCTGGCCCCAGGTGCTCTGAATATCTTTGTTACAACCTGGGATCTCTGGGATCCCAGGTTGCTACATGAACATATAAAGGTGGTAACTGAAGGGAAGACAAGAGCGAATGTAGGCGAAGAGAGAAGGGATGGAGCAAACGGGTGGCGAACAAATAATGTCTACTAATATCAGTGACCATTCTATAAATGGAAGGATTGCTGAGATCGTGAGAGCGTACATAGCAAAGGCAATGGGCATCGCGGCAATCAGACAAGGATGGAACATTCACTTCTGCACAGAGGCTCTCAACAGGGGAAGAGCGAAAAGCACCAAGAGAATAAACTTGAATTGAATTGAAAAGGCATAAACGTAATCCTTGGTGATGGATGGGGTTAAGGCTAGAGAGAGTAGCAGGAGAGGCCACTGAATAGATCTGGTCACCATAATCGAGTTTCTATAAAATGAGGGCTGAATGTAGGCGAAGGAGAGTTCGACGATACCCTCCCCATGAGAGATGAACAAGGGTTTTAAGAAGGTTCAGCCGGCTGTGACAAGTTGCCTTCAGAGAGGTAATGTGGGGTTTCCAGGATAACCTACGGTCGAAGAGAAGGCCTAGAAACCTGACTGTATAATGTTCAGAGATATGGGAGCCATAGAGGTACAAAGGATGATCGGAGATGACAGAGCGTCTAGTGAAAGTAATTTGGTGAATTTTGGTACTGGAAAATTTAAACCCATGCGTGGTGGCCCAATTGGAAACACGGTCGACCGCATGCTGGAGAGAAACTGTAATGAGGTGACAGTCAGCGCCTGCACAAGCAATAGTGAAGTCATCAACAGAATGATGATCAACTATTGGATGGAAGAATGTGGTACATGTATTTAGAGAGACTGTAGTCTCTCTTCACTAGTCAATAAGGGCTGTTCTAGTATTGACCCCTTACTACACTTGGATATGTATGTTCATAATGCCTTTGCCAATAACCACTCAATTATTGCCATCTTTTTTGACCTTGAGAAGTCATATGACACAACTTGGAGGTATAACATCTTGACCCAGACCCACTCCTTAGGCCTCTGAGGCAGTCTACCATTTCTGTGTTCGGGTTAATATGCTTTCCCCGGGCTTTGTCCAAGCTGAAGGTGTCCCCCAGGGATGTGTTCTGAGCACAACACTTTTTCTCCTTGCTATAAATGATTTGGCATCTATTCTTCCATCTAATATTTGGTCATCACTATGTTGATGACTTTGCTATAGCTTGTGCAGGTACTGACTGTCACTTCATTGCGGTTTCTCTCCAGCATGCGGTCAACCGTGTTTCCAATTGGGCCACCACTCATGGGTTTAAATTTTCTAGTACTACAACTCACCAAATTACTTTCACTAGATGTTCTGTCGTCTCTGATCATCCATTGTACCTATATGGCTCGTATCCCAGAACATGATACGGTCAGATTTCTTGGCCTTTTCTTTGACCATTGGTTATCCTGGATACCTCACATTCTCTGAAGGCAACTTGTCATAGCCGGCTCAACCTCCTTAAAACCCTCGCTCATCTTTCACGGGGAGCTGATCGTAGAACTCTCCTTTGACTACATTTAGCCTTAATTTTATTGAAAGTCAGTTATGGCAACTAGATATATTCAGCAGCCTCTCCTGCAACTTTTTCTAGCCTTAATCCCATCCAGGGATGACATTTATACCCCGGGTTTTTCTCTCTTCACCAGTTGAGAGCCTCTATGCAGAGGCGAACATTGCATCCTTGACTGATTGGCATGATGCTCATTGCCTTCGCTATTATGTTTGCTCTCATGACCTCTGCAGTCCTTCCATATATAGGAGTCATTGATGTTATTGGACATTCTCTATTTGTTCGTTGCCCCTGTTTACTGTCCCCTTTATTTTTGCCTACATTCGCTCTCATCTTCTCTTCAGTTACCACCTTTCTATGTTCATGTAGCGTCTCACTTTTTCCTACCCCCTTGGGAAGTTCCAACAGTTTGTCTGTTCTTTCCCACTGCCATGTACGAAAGCCCAACTGCCTATGGTGGATTCTCACTCTCCTTTTCTTAACCACTTCTGATCTCATTCTTATGCCATCACAGTGTACACCAACAGTTCCAAGCCTAGTGTTTACGAACAGCATCGTGGAAGGGCATTATCCTCAGCTAGCATTTTTACAACTCAATTGTATGTCATTCTCGTAGCACTTATCTATATTGCATCTATGCCTTTGTCACCATTTGTGGTTGTTTCAGACTCCCTTAGTGCTTTACAGGCTGTAAGAAAGTTTGATACACCTTATCCTCTGGTTCTTCATATCCAACTTTGGTTATTCTGTATCTCTGGCAACAACATGGATATTTTTTTGTTGGGTCCCCGGTGATGTTGACGTACAGGGCAATGAACAGGCAGACACTGCTGCACGGTCAGCAATATATAACCTTCCAGTTTCATATAGAGGTGTTCCATTCACAGACTGTTTTGCTGTAATTGATACCCACCTTCACACCCATTGGCAACAACGTTGGTCTGATCTACATAAATTACATTGTTAAACCAAGTACATGTATAGGTTTCTGGCATCTTCTTGTCATTAATGTCGATATTGGGAGACTACTCTCTCCCATCTTCACATTGGCCACACTAGTCTTACGGGTATCTCGTGGAGAGGTGCCCTGTTCCACTCTGAGACTGGTCAGGTTCCAATTTCTGTTAGCCATATTCTATTGGACTGCCCACTTTTAGCAATGATCATGCAGAATTTACCTCAGTTATCACTGCTCTACTGCCCTTTACCTTCCCTTCTTGCTGGTGGACCCAACTTTAACCCAGACTAATTGACTTTTTGACAACAACTGATTTACTGCACAAACTCTGATGATGCCTGTAGTACTCCTCACAGCCCTTTCTACATCTATTGCTACCCTCTACCCCTGCCCCACTGCACTCCTTGACTTAATAATCCCTCTCCCTCTTGCTACCCAATACCCCTGCACCCTTCACTGCCCTGCTGTGCTGTATGACCCTTGTAGGTTTAACACTTCTTATAATAATTGTAGTGTGGAGTCCATACTAGCTAGAAATCCCGATTCTACACAGGCTATCTAGACCTCTAATTATTACAATAAAAAGAAGCGCTAAACCTACAAGGGCCATGCAGGGTTATTGGGTAGGGAGAGGGATGATTACTAGGTCACGGAAGGGAGTGGGGCAGTGGATAGTGCAGGGGTAGACCTCTAATGATCTCCAAGATGCCACATGCACAGAAGAAATGGTTCCTGCAAGATGTTAGAATTCAAATTCAAAGTTTATTCTCTATAAGGATTACAATGCTGAGTTTACAGAATTTGGTTATTGTGTGGTTTACATGTAAAATAATTACAGAGTGTACCACTAGAACACCTAGCATGGCTAGGCATTTCGGGCAGACTTATATTAAATCTTAAGTTTAAAATATTACAAAATTACGAGGAAAGTTGGTATTATGGCCAAGTGACTAAATACTAGTTTGTGAGTTTAGCAATGTGAATGCTTTTGTTTTGGCACTATACATAGTTTCAGTATTGGAGTATCACAGGCCAACTTATGACTAGTTAAGATTCATTATTTTGAGATTGAGATTGATATTTCTGTTTATGGTCAAATGGGTGAGTGAGTGTAAGTGTTAACCACCAGGTGGTATTCGTGTAATTAGTTGACAGGGTGTATCAGGGAGATAAGATGTTTTCTGATGGTAGTTTTGAAGGTGATGAATGCGTCTGCAGTTTTAGAATTTTCAGGTAGGGCGTTCCATATTTTAGGGCCTTTGACATACATTGAATTTTTGTGAAGGTTTAGTCGGACATGGGGAATGTCATAGAGATGTTTGTGTCTGGTGTTGTGCCTGTGGGTTCTGTCACAACTATCAAGAAAGCGTTTTAGGTCAAGGTTAATATTGGAATTTAAGGTCCTGTAGATGTAGATTGCACAGTAGTGGATGTACTGAACAGGGAGTAAGTTTAGATCTATGAAGAGTAGGGGGTAGTGACCCCAGCATACACCTTAGGGATGTCCCTGAAATCTTTGGGGGTTTCCCTAACTAATATTTATGCACACAGAGGATTACTAGCTTCTGGCCTAACATTCAAAGGGTAGTTACTCAGCAATCTTGGCTGCTAATTACCTTAAGGCTGGGTTTTTGCCTGCGAATATCCCATAACTAAATTACCCTGAGTTTCCTAAAATACTGTAGGCTGACAAATTGAACACACGGAATTGTCTCGCTACAGGACCCTGGTGGACAAGAATATTCATATATTGAGAAGCCTCTCCTGCGTATACTCTCTGGTGCCCAGGCAGAATATTGTGCAGTGGGGGTTACCAAGCTTGGAGGTCCTTCAAGCTATCCCTACCACTGTTGTTACCAGAGACCTTGGTGGTTTAGCACTTTATTGAATTATAATATTACCAGAAGAGTGAGGCAGGGCTCTGCAAACCTCTGGTTCTCGCTGGTACACAATATACCTAATCCATTACCTAATATAAAATATTAATGTAACAAATTAAGCCTCCCTACATCAAGCCAAATTATCAATTTGTGCAAACTTCTGGCAGTTAGTGAAATTGTTTGGTACCAATAAATTCCCACGTTTAAATTTCCATTTATATCTTTATATGTACGTTCATACACTTGTATTTATATCCCAGCGAGTCAGCCTTTAATTAAAATGAAAAGTAAAAGTTGCACAGCATTATATATTATTATTATTACAATCAAGGGGGAAGCGCTAAACCCGGAGGATTATACAGCGCCTGGGGGGGGATGTGGAAGGCATTCAGGCACAGCATTATATAGAGGCTGGTCACAGACCCAGGCATTGTTGAGTTGCAGTAACACAGTGTACACAAGATTGCACTGCCTTATGAAAGTCAGTCACTTTGGCAGTGTTTTAGCAGTCCTTGATTTACACAATATTGCACGGCATTTTATGAAAGCCGGTCACTGACCATCAGTTGTATTATGATCGAAACCAATTGCTAAACCCCACTATACTGGCCGTCTTGTCACCAGTGTCAAGGTTGGGAGACTACTCTCTCTCCCGCCTTTGCATTGGCCATACTCGTCTTGCTCATGGATCTCTCATGGAGAGGCGCCCTGCTCCTCTCTGTGAGAATTGTCAAGTTCCAGTATCGGTCATCCACATTCTGTTAGACTGCCCACTTCATCAACGAGCATGCAGAATTTGCCTCCAATGTCATCTTCCCTCTGCTGCTCTCTCTCTACCTGCCCTTCTCGCAGATGGACCCACCTTTCATCCGTACTCTCTCATTGACTTTTTGACAACTGACTTACTCCACAAACTCTGATGATGATACCTTCAGCCCTTTCTACCTCAATCTCTTGCTACCCTCTATCCCCGCACTATCCCCTGCCCCGCCGTTTTATGTAACCTACTAATCATCCCTCCCCCCTTCTGCTGCCCGATACCCTCGCTTCCTTCCCTACCCTGCAGCGCTGTATAGCCCTTGTGGCTTAGCGCTTCTTTTTGATAATAATAATAATAAACCCCACTAGGGTCATACAGTGCTTCTGGCAGAATTGTAGTATCCCTTTAGAGTTTGTTAGCCATATTCTGTTGGACTGCCCACTGTCAATGAGCACACACAACTTACCTCCAACGTCATCACTGCTCTACTGCCCTTACTTTACCTTCCCTTCTTGCTGGTGGACCCTTCTTTAACCCAGATTAATTGACTTTTTGACAGCAACTGATTTACTGCACAAACTCTGATGATGCCTGTAGCACTCCTCACAGCCCTTTCTACCTCAATATCTTGCTACCCTCTACCCCTGTCCCACTGCACTCCTTGACCTAATAATAATCCCTCCCCCTCTTGCTACCCAATACCCCTGCATCCTTCCCTACTACACTGTATGGCTCTTGTAGGTTTAATGCTTCTTTTACTATAATAATGTATCCCTTAAATATGCACAAAAGTGCATGACATTGTATGAAAGCCAGTCACTGACACTGGCAGTGATTAGTTGTATTTCAATCAAGAACTGCTAAGGTCATACAGCAATGCACGACTTGCAGCAGCCCTTAATGTACACAAAATTTAAGAGTAATGTGCAACAGCCTTTCACTGACTGGCAGTGCCTCTTCAAGGGGGGCTCCTTGGCGTGGTGAAGAGGCTCTTGGTCTGAGGAATTAGACCTGTCGGTCTTCTTCCTCAGACCGAACCTAATTACCCCCCATTCTCCCCTCCCCTATCCCATCCTCCCCTTTTTCCATTCCTCCTCCTCCTCCCCACCCCTCTTGCCCTTCCTCTTTTTGGCCTTTGGGATTTCTCCCACAGGCGCGCTAGTTCCTAGGTAGGGGAAAGGACACCGGGGTCCATCCCATTCTGTTGAGGTTCTTGGCGGTGGCGTAGTTTGCCGTGGAATCTGGATCGCCTGGGGATGTCCCAATCCCTCTCCGGTATCCCGGAGTAGCTTTGGGTGTCTTTCGGGCGACGGGTGTCTCTGGAAGCCACCTTTTGGATTCCGGGGGTGGTGGCCGAAGGAGGTATGCTTTGTGGCGGATATCCGGCCGCCCTCTCTTTTGTCCACCGAGGTAGCTCGGCAGATGTGAGGTTGCTATCCCGGATTGCTGGTTTACTGGCATGAAGGGTAGAGTATGGCACGGGTTCCATGCTGCATCTGCGCTACTAGCGGTGCTGAGGTCCTCTTGGGCAAAGAGGGAGATTTCCGGCCCTTTCATTCCTCCTGGGAACTATTCCTCCCCACTCCCCCCCTTTTTTATTCTTTTTTTTTTATTTTTATTTTCTTTTCTTCTTTCTTTTTTTTTTCTTAAAAACAAAAAGCAAAGGAGTAACCTAACCATGGAGAACCCAATCCATGAACCCACTACCCCCGGGCCCCTTCTTGATACCGCACCCCATTCTGACCCTGCCTTGTGTTTAGACCACTCTTCGGACACTCTGATGCCCCTGTACCTCTTGCTGGTGCTGTTTCCTCACCCGCTTCAGGTACCGGGGCTTCGACTGACTCCTTCGATTTGTCTGAACTCCGCTCTCCTTTGACTATGCTTCCGGCTTCTCCCTCTATGGTACGGCAATTTTCGAATTGCCCGCCCATTTCACGCCAGACCAACTCCGGTCCTACTCCTAAACGCCAACGTCAATCTCCTGATGATGCTCCTTCGTTACCTTCCCATTCTACTCGGAAAAGACCGACACGTCAAGCACTCCCTCTCCACGCTCAGTTTCGGACCACACAATGGACTAAATTCTTTACTTTAAGACCGACTTCTTCTGCCTACCTTTCTGACCATAGTATTGGCAAAGCGCTCCTGCGTCATGTTGGTAGAGATATTTCATTTCATGCTCTCAAGAGCGGTACGCGCATCGTCACTGTCCAGAATGCTACCCAAGCTCATGATCTTTCTCTCCTTTTGAATATCGATACTACTCCTATCACTATTGAAAAATATCTTTCTCTCAATTCTTGTAGTGGTACTGTCATTCTGCCCCATACCATAGTCCAACAGAATTTCCAGTCATGTGGCAATGACATTCTTGAACAGCTGGAACTCCAGGATCTCCCAATCCTCAAAGTAGACACTTATGTCCTTCCTGCCCGGGGGCAGAGACGTTACCCTTGCAATGTGGCTCGTTTAACTTTTGACAGCCGAGAACTCCCGTCCTCTGTATATGTCACGGGACATCGGTTACAAGTTCGAAAGGTGATACCTACACAGCAACAATGTAGAAATTGCTGGCGTTTTGGCCACCCAGCGAAATATTGCAGATCTATGGCCGAATGCCCAGTCTGTGGTGCCGACGACCATTCTAATACATCTTGCAGTCAACCTCCATCTTGCCTTAATTGTAATGAAGCTCACCCTTTGTACTCCCGCCGTTGCCAGGTCTACTTAAATGAACGTGAAATCCGTTGCCTCAAAGAGGCAGAAGGTCTCCCTTATGCTATGGCAGTTACTCATCTCCACCTCCAAGGGAGACTACCCCGTGTTTCTTATTCTTGTGTTTCCCATCTTCTGCTGCCTCCTCTGTTGTCACCCCTCCCATAGCCACTCCGGCATCTAATCCTTTTGCTGTCCTTGGCTCTGACGTCCCGACTACAACTCGGTCTGTTCTCACATCTTCGCGTCCTTCCTCACAAGCCCCAGTATCGACAAGACCTCATACGACACCTTATACCAATCGCCCCTCTACTTCTCAGAAGTCCAAAAAATCCACATTGCTCGAATTTTCTTTGCCCCTTCCTTCCCTTCTTCCACCTCCACACCTTTCCAGTCTCTGTACCTAGTTCTTCCCCTCTCTCTGGCTCTATTACAAGTATGGAGATTCACCCTCCTCCTCGTACTATGCCTTCCACCCCCGTCCCCTCCCAAGTTTCTCCCTCTTCTGCCACCTCCCAGGTTTCTGCCTCTTCTGTCCCCCCCCCACACCATCTCCAGTCCCTTACACTCTTCCCTTCCCCTCTACTTTGGTACAGTCCATTACTGTCCCAATCTTTACTCACCCTCCTCCTATCTCCAATACATCTTTGAATTCAGAAACACGAAGCCATTTCAGAATATATTGCAGAGACTAAACCTTCAATGGACACTGATTCACTTCCTGTTCCTTCTCTTCCCTCTCCTCCATCTTCACAACCCCATTCTTCGCAACGCTCCGTTCCTTCGCTGCTTGAACGTCTTCCAATGCCACCACACGTTGACTTTTTTAACCCCTCTAGTCCGTAGGTGCCTTTACCTACAGATTCCTGGTATTTTCTTCATCGCCAATCATGGCCTATTTACAGTGGAATATCCACGGCCTCAGGGGTAATCGGGGTGAGCTTCAGATGTTGCTTTCCAGGTTTTCCCCTGTTGGTGCTTGCTTTCAAGAACCAAAATTACACTCGGCTGTTTTCCAACCTATCTCAGGCTATAATTTATTGTATTCTTCGGATCCTTTCTCAGATGGGACCTTTAATGAAAGTGCCCTTCTTCTACGCAATGATATTCTGTACTGTCAACTATTTGTCCATACCTCGCTGCATTACACTGCAGCCCGTATCCACTTGAATAAGTGGTTTACAATATGTTCTTTATATCTCTCTCCTTCTCGAGCATTTTCTATCCCAGACTTTGCCTTTCTTGTTTCATCCTTACCACCACCACTTCTGTTACTTGGTGATTTTAATGCCCACCATTTCCTCTGGGGGGGGGGGGTCTCATTGTGACTCACGTGGCATCCAGTTGGAGGCTTTTCTCGCCTCTCACCCCCTCCATGTTTTAAATACGGGTACTCCCACCCATTTTGATCCTCGTACTCATACTCTCTCTTGCATCGATCTATCAGTCTGCTCTTCCTCCATTGCACTAGACTTCACCTGGTTTGTTCTACCGGACTTACATGACAGCGATCATTTCCCAATCGTTCTTACTTCTCCTTCCTATTCACCACCTTTCCGTAGCCCTCGCTGGAAATTTGATCGGGCAAATTGGGATCTTACTCACACCTCACTGCTTTTAGTGAAGTTCCTTCTTCATCCTCCATTGATGAGCTCCTACACATCTTCTCGACGTCAGTTTATACCGCAGCTTCTCATTCTGTACCCCAAACCTCAGGCAGGCATTCTCAGAAGTGCGTGCCTTGGTGGTCTCCTGCTTGTGCTCGTGCAGTACATTTCAAACGCGCTGCATGGGGCAGGTACCGGTACAATAGAACCGCTGAGAGACTTCTTGATTTTAAGCAGAAGCGTGCGATCGCTCGCCGTGTTATCCATGAAGCTAAACGCACTTGTTGGCGAGACTATGTTTCCACCATCACCTCTGCTTCTTCTATGAGTGCAGTCTGGAAAAAAAGTGAGGAAATTGAATGGTAAATACTCTCCTGACCCGGCTCCTGTTCTACGGGTCGCTGGTGTTGATGTAGCAAACCCTCTCGACGTTGCCATTGAACTTGGCACACATCTGGTCCGTATTTCCCGAGGGCTCCATCTATGCCCCTCGTTTCTTTCCTCAAAGTCTGCCAGAGAGTTAGTACCCTTGGACTTTTCTTCTCTCAGAGAAGAACAGTATAAGGTGCCTTTTACACTTCAAGAACTAGAGGCAACGCTCTCAGCTTGCCGATCATCGGCAGCTGGGCCTGATGACATTCATATTCGTATGTTACAACATTTACATCGGTCAGCCCTTGTAGTCCTCTTACACCTCTTCAATCTTATTTGGGCACAAGGAGTTCTTCCCCAGCTGTGGAAATCTGCCATTGTTCTCCCTTTCCGCAAACCGGGTACTACAGGACATGATGCCTCCCACTATCGTCCCATCGCTCTTACTAGTGCAGTTTGCAAAGTGATGGAACGTCTCGTAAATCGATGTTTAATGTGGTATTTAGAGACACAAGTCTCTCCGCTAGTCAATATGGCTTTCGTAAGGGTCGTTCTACCATAGACCCCTTACTACGCTTGGATACGTATGTTCGTAATGCCTTTGCGACTAATCACTCAGTTATTGCCATATTTTTTGACCTTGAGAAGGCATATGACAACTTGGAGGTATATTATTTTGGCCCAGGCCCATTCCTTAGGCCTCTGAGGCAATCTACCATCCTTCCTTAAGAACTTTTTAACTGACAGACATTTCCGTGTTCAAGTCAATAATGTTCTTTCCCCGGACTTCGTCCAAGCTGAAGGTGTCCCTCAGGGATGTGTTCTAAGCACAACATTTGTTCTCCTTGCTATAAATGATTTGGCCTCTGTTCTTCCACCCAATATTTGGTCATCACTCTATGTTGATGACTTCGCTATTGCTTGTGCAGGCGCTGACTGTCATCTTATTGCAGTTTCTCTCCAGCATGCGGTCGACCGTGTTTCCACTTGGGCCACCACGCATGGGTTTAAATTTTCAAGTACTAAAACTCGCCAAATTACTTTCACTAGATGCTCTGTTATCTCCGATCATCCTTTGTATCTCTATGGCTCCCGTATCCCCGAACGTGATACAGTCAGGTTTCTAGGCCTTCTCTTTGACCGTAGGTTATCCTGGAAACCTCACATTACCTCTCTGAAGGCAACTTGTCACAGCCGGCTAAACCTTCTTAAAACCCTTGCTCATCTTTCCTGGGGAGCTGATCGTCGAACTCTGCTTCGCCTACATTCAGCCCTCGTTTTATCGAAACTCGATTATGGTGACCAGATTTATTCCGCGGCCTCTCCTGCTACACTCTCTAGCCTTAACTCTATCCATCACCAAGGATTACGTTTGTGCCTTGGTGCTTTTCGCTCTTCCCCTGTTGAGAGCCTCTATGCAGAAGCGAATGTTCCATCCTTGTCTGATCGCTGTGATGCCCATTGCCTTTGCTACTATGTACGCTCTCACGATCTCCACAATCCTTCCATTTATAGAATGGTCACCGATATTAGTAGACATTCTTTATTCATTCGCCGCCCCTGTTTGCTCCGTCCCTTTTCTCTTCGCCTACATTCACTCGTCTTCCCTACCCCCCTGGGAAGTTCCAGCTGTGTGGGTCTGTTCTTTCTCACTCCCTTGCTCGAAAGCTCAACTGCCTACGGCGGCTTCCCGCTCTCTTTTTCTTGATCACTTCCACTCCCATTCTCATGCCACCGCTGTGTACACAGATGGCTCTAAGTCTTCAGACGGCATCGGATTCGCAGCAGTGTTTCCGGACAGCATCGTGCGGGGGCATTTACTATCTTCGGCTAGCATTTTTACTGCTGAACTGTATGCCATTCTTGCAGCACTTATTCGTATCGCATCTATGCCTGTGTCATCATTTGTGGTAGTCTCAGACTCCCTTAGTGCTCTACAGGCTATACGAAAATTTGATACATCTCACCCCCTAGTTCTCCGTATCCAACTTTGGCTATGCCGTATCTCTACGAAGCATAAAGATATTATTTTTTGTTGGGTCCCTGGTCATGTCGACGTAGAGGGCAATGAACAGGCAGACACTGCTGCGCGGTCAGCAGTACATGACCTACCAATTTCCTATAGAGGTGTTCCATTTCTGGACTATTTTGCTACAATAGCTGCCCACCTTCGCGCCCGTTGGCAACAACGTTGGTCAACTCTGCTTGGTAACAAACTTCATTCTATTAAACCGAGCATAGATTACTGGCCGTCTTCTTGTCATCAGTGCCGTGGTTGGGAGACCACTCTCTCCCGTCTTCGCATTGGCCATACTCGTCTTACTCACGGGTATCTCATGGAGAGGCACCCTGTACCTCTCTGTGAGCAGTGTCAAGTTCCAGTATCAATTAGCCACATTCTGTTAGACTGCCCTCTCTATCAACGAGCACGCAGAATTTACCTCCAACGCCGTCTTCGTTCTACTACTCTCTCTTTACCTTCCCTTCTTGCTGATGGACCCTCCTTTAATCCTGACTCTCTCATTGACTTCTTGACAACGACTGATTTACTCCACAAACTCTGATGATGATACCTTACGCACTCCCCTCAGCCCTTTCTAGCTCAGTCTCTTGCTGCCCTTTACCCTTTCACCATCCACTGCTCCGCTGTTATCCGTAACCTATTACTCATCTACCTCCCTTTTGCCACCTGATGCCCTCGCTTCCTTCCTGCCCTGCAGCGCTGTATAGCCCTTGTGGCTTAGCGCTTTTTTTTTTTTTTTTTTTGATAATAATAACAATGACTGGCAGTGTAGTTGTATCAGCCCTTAAATTGAACATAATTGCATGGTAGTATAGAGCAACCAGTCATTGATTTATTGTAATGAGTTCAACTCAAGTTGTAGCGGCCCTCACACCACCCAGGCTCCGCTAATATTCTCAGAGCTTATTACAGCCATCATGACTAAGCACTAAACCTACAAGGGTCATACAATCTCAGATTTTTAATAACTTGGGTCAGTGACTAACACTGCTGGCTAGGTGCTAAACCTGTAGGGGTTATTGAAGCACCTCCACTGTTCCAGACACCTGCTAGCAGACCTCCGCTGTTCCAGGCACCTGCTAGCAGAACCTCTGCTGTTCCAGACGCCTGCTAGCAGATCGATCTAAACCCATAGGCATCAGAGCACCTGGGGCAATAGAAATTCAGATTCGATTCAAGGAAGTAGAGCCCAGACCCACTTCCTTGGATCAAGAACCACCCAGCAGTCAACACTGGTGTACACTGAGACACCTCTAACACCAGTGTACACCGAGACACACTACAGTAACACTAGCACACACCAAAATACTTCAGGTTACAGTAACAGTGGTGTACACCGAGATACTTCAGGTTAGTCACACGCTGATTTACAAGGAACTGCTGCTGTTCAACATGGAGAATAAACAAGTGAAGTACACCTGTCTTGTGGAGATGCACAATGATGATGTCTTGGGTCGTTGTGATTATGGTTGTCTAGTGTTGTCACTACACAATTGGTAATAATGCCAGTGTTGTCGCTACACAAATGGTAATAATGCCAGTGTCAAGGCATTATAAAGAACACAAAATTCATAGTAGTACAGCACTCTGTACAATAACATGTTCAACTTTTCTGTAAGAGAAGTTAGCATTAAGGATCATCATTCATCAGAGTACATGAGGAAGGATAATCAGAATGCTGAGATTAAGAAAAAGATTTGGAGCGAGATTAAATAAGCTGAGAAAGCCTAGAGAATGGATGAATTTGACAGTTAAAAATAGAAGAGGAGAGTTGGAGGTATTGGGTGAATGGAATATTTTGAGGAACTTAAATGTTGAAGATAATGAAGCACTCAGGTGTGAGTGTGGGGGAGGTGCGGAGGCTGTGTGAGTGTGGGGAAGGTGCAGAGGCTAAGTGGGGGGGGGAGGTTGTGTGAGTGTGGGGGATGTGTGGAGGTTGTGTGGGGGGGGGGGGGATGTGTGGAGGTTGTGTGGGGGGGGGGATGTGTGGAGGTTGTGCAAGTGTGGGGGATGTGTGGAGGTTGTGCAAGTGTGGGGGATGTGTGGAGGTTGTGTGAGGGGGAGGGGAGATGCAAAGGCTGTGGGTAGAATGAAAGGGGGGTAAAGCAGCTGGGATTGATGGGATCATGACAAACTTTAAAAGCAGGTGGGGATAAAATTTTGGAATAGTGTTTTATTTAATAAATATATGAAATTGGGGAAGGTACCTAAGGACTGGCAGAGAGCATGTGTAGTTCCTCTGTATAAAGGCAAAGGGGACGAGAGAGTATTATTAGGGAATAAACCTACTGAATATACCAGGTAAAGTGTATGGCATAGTTATTATTGAAAAAATTAGAGCGTATGATGGAGAGCAGGATCATAGATGAACGAGGAAGCTTTAGTGAACAGTATTTAGATAAGGGTGAAGAGGTTTTCCTTGCATTTATGGAATAGGGAAGCAACATAGCAGATGTTTCAAGTGCCTGGACTAGGAGGTAGGTTACAGAAAGCAGTGAAGAGTTTTTACAAGGATAGTGATGCTCAAGTTAGAGTACATAGGAGAGAGGGAGATTATTTACCAGTAAAAGTAAGCCTTAAGGATGTGTGATGTCACCGTGGTTGTTCAATATATATATAAATGGGGTTGTAAGAGAAATGAAAGTTCGGGTGTTGGCAAGAGGTGTAGGACTAACTCTTTCAGGGTCCAGACCCTCGTTCTCAACCTCTCCGTACTGTCCAAGAATTTAAAAAAAAAAATTATTTCTTATAAAATGGTAGAGAATCATTTTCTGAAGGTAATAAAAGAAAAGGTACAAAATTTGATGGAAAATTGATAAAATTACGCTCTCGCAAATTTTGCCGTGTCATCGGTATTTAAGCATTGGCAATTCTGCCCACCTTGAGTCCTATTTTAGACCAATTACATTGTTCCAGTTGACTATATTCTTAACTATTTTGGTAGTATGTCTTCCATTTTATCTACTGAGCACAAGAAACCACCTGATCAACTATTTCAACTACCCAATAAAGTGATAAGAAATTGGGAATTTGGCCAATTTCACACAAATTTCAAAATGTTCCAATTTCAAAATAGGGTCCAGAATAAACAATGCAGACATTCCTGGCACTAAAATAACATTTCCTCTGTTTATCAATTTACTGTTTATCAATTACTGTAATAATTGTATACATAATATCAAGTCATTCATGAACACACATTATCATTATTATAATCAAGGGGAAGCGCTAAACCCGTAGGACCCTGTTGAGAGCCTCTATACAGAAGCGAATGTTCCATCCTTGTCTGATCGCCGTGATGCCCATTGCCTTCGCTACTATGTACGCTCTCACGATCTACACAATCCTTCCATTTATAGAATGGTCACCGATATTAGTAGACATTCTTTATTCGTTCGCCGCCCGTTTGCTCCGTCCCTTTTCTCTTCGCCTACATTCACTCTTGTCTTCCCTTCAGTTACCACCTTTATATGTTCATGTAGCATCTCACTTTTCCCTACCCCCCTGGGAAGTTCCAGCTGTTCGGGTCTGTTCTTTCTCACTCCCTTGCTCGAAAGCCCAACTGCCTACGGTGGCTTCCCGCTCTCTTTTTCTTGATCACTTCCACTCCCATTCTCATGCCACCGCTGTGTACACAGATGGCTCTAAGTCTTCAGACGGCATCGGATTCGCAGCAGTGTTTCCGGACAGCATCGTGCGGGGACATTTACTATCTTCAGCTAGCATTTTTACTGCTGAACTGTATGCCATTCTTGCAGCACTTATTCGTATCACATCTATGCCTGTGTCATCATTTGTAGTAGTCTCAGACTCCCTTAGTGCTCTACAGGCTATACGAAAATTTGATACATCTCATCCCCTAGTTCTCCGTATCCAACTTTGGCTACGCCGTATCTCTACCAAACAAAGATATTGTTTTTTGTTGGGTCCCTGGTCATGTCGACGTACAGGGCAATGAACAGGCAGACACTGCTGTGCGGTCAGCAGTACATGACCTACCAATTTCCTATCGAGGTGTTCCATTTCTGGACTATTTTGCTGCAATAGCTACCCACCTTCGCACCCGTTGTCAACAACGTTGGTCAACTCTGCTCGGTAACAAACTTCATTCTATTAAACCGAGCATAGGTTACTGGCCATCTTCTTGTCATCAGTGCCGAGGTTGGGAGACCACTCTCTCCCGCCTTCGCATTGGTCACCCTCGTCTTACTCATGGAGAGGCACCCTGTTCCTCTCTGTGAGCAGTGTCAAGTTCCAGTATCGATTAGCCACATTCTGTTAGACTGCCCTCTCTATCAACGAGCACGCAGAATTTACCTCCGTCGTCTTCGTTCTACTACTCTCTCTTTACCTTCCCTTCTTGCTGATGGACCCTCCTTTAATCCTGACTCTATCATTGACTTCTTGACAACGACTGATTTACTCCACAAACTCTGATGATACTTTTCGCACTCCCCTCAGCCCTTTCTAGTTCAGTCTCTTGCTGCCCTTTACCCTTTCACCATCCACTGCCCCGCTGTTATCCGTAACCTATTACTCATCCATCTCCCTTTTGCCACCTGATGCCCTCGCTTCCTTCCTGCCCTGCAGCGCTGTATAGTCCTTGTGGCTTAGCGCTTCTTTTTGATTATAATAATAATAATAATAAACCCGTAGGATTATACAGCACCTGGGTGGGGGGGGGGATGTGGAAGGCATTCAGGCTTAATTCGGGGAACTGGAGCACAGATCCAATTCCCTAAATCAAGAGCCCCTCACCAACATCAAGGAACCTTCCCTGAGGGGATGAACACACATTAGACCCACCAGTTGGATGTGTATTAAAAGAGTGATGTGATTTGTTTACTCTTGAATATCAGCAAAAATCAAACATTTCCACTACTTTGAGCTCATTTCAAGCTAGTTTCATTCTAGAAACCAATTGAAATCATCTCCATTTCTGTAATATATCTTCCATTTGAAACTGAGAATACAACCATAAAAACCACATGAAAATGCACTGCAAAGTTGCCATTTTAAACCAAAAACATGGTTGCAGTTTTTTCTCATTATATACTGTGTGCTGCAAGATTTTTTATATGGTGAACACTTACCACACAGACCCATTATCTCATATCTAGGCCCAAATTTACTGCTCACAGCTTAACATAGGAAAGTGCAAGGTCATGAGGATAATAAAAAAATTAGATAATGAAAGAATCGATATCAGACTGAAGGGAGTGAGTATGGAGAAAGTGAATGTGTTCAGATATTTGGGAGTAGACTTAGTCAGCAGATGGGTCCATAGAACTGATGCAGAGTGAAAGGAGAGTGGTGCATCAAGGAGTCTGTGGAGACAAAGAATGCTATCAAGGGAAGCCAAGAGGGAAATGTACAAGGGTATGGTGGTACCAAAACTCTTATACGATTGTGAAGCATGGGTGGTGAATGTTGCAACAAGGAGAAGGCTGGAAGCAGTGGAGATGTTGTGTCTGAGGGTAATGTGCAGTGTGATTATGAAGAGGGCTGAGAAGGGGTTGTGGTGGTTTGGATATTTAGAGAGGATGGAGCAAAATATATTGACTTGGAGAGCATATAAATCTACAGTGGAAGGAAGGTGGAGTAGGGGGTCAGCCTAGGAAAGGTTGGAGGGAGGGGATAAAGGAGATTTTTATGTGTGAAGGGCTTGGACTTCCAGCAAGCATGAGCGTGTTAGATACTAGCAAGGGAAGGCGAATGGTTATGACTTACATGCTGTCGGAATGTTAGCACAGTAAAATTTACGAAGGGATTCAGGGCAACCAGTTAGCTGGACCAGAGTCCTGGAGGTGGGAAGCACAGTGCCTGCACTCTGAAGGAGTCCTGGAGGTGGGAAGCACAGTGCCTGCACTCTGAAGGAGTCCTGGAGGTGGGAAGCACAGTGCCTGCACTCTGAAGGAGTCCTGGAGGTGGGAAGCACAGTGCCTGCACTCTGAAAGATGGGTGCTGACATGTTGCAGTTTTTAAAGTGTAGTATCAGCATGCCTCTGACAAGACAGTGATGATGAAAGTGTTTCTTTTTTAAGGGTCACCTTGCCTCAATGGGAAAGAAGTGGAAGAATCATCAGAGTACAAGTGGAAGGATCATCATTCATTAGAGTACAAGTGGAAGGATCATCATTCATTAGAGTACAAGTGGAAGGATCATCATTCATTAGAGTACAAGTGGAAGGATCATCATTCATTAGAGTACAAGTGGAAGGATCATCATTCATTAGAGTACAAGTAGAAGGATCATAGAGTACAACTCACCAAGTTCCCTTTAATATTAGTGAACTTTAGTTTACAATGAACTTTTACAAAACTTTTCTTATACTTATATTTCATCTTAATAATAATATATACACAGACATGGGATTCCAGTTAAAGATCTCACACTTTTTTGTAAGTAAAAAAGTTAAGATCTCCACACTCTTGTACTTGACTGCTAAAGCACTTTTGAGAGGTTCAATGTGTGTATGTGTCAACTTGTAAGAATACAATAGAAAGCAGTTCTAGGATGGTTACACAAGCCTCACCAGATACACAGACCACCACAACGGCGGCGGCAGCCTCACACCACCGAGGAAACACTCGCATCCAGAGGTATACAGGAAGGAGTAGGGGGGGGTCAGTCCCCAAGTTACAAACTAGTGCCATTATGTTTTAACTTACAAACAAGTGATATTCTTAGTCTTCCAAGTTATGTTTCAACTTACAAACAAGCAACATTCTTAGTTTTCCAACTAATATTCCTGATGTTTCAACTTACAAACAACATTCTTAGTTTTCCAACTAATATTCCTGATGTTTCAACTTACAAACAACATTCCTAGTGTTACAACTTACAAACAAGTTGTTTGCATAGACAACAAGAGTACAAGGAATGACTACAAGTGTTGGCACAGCAACTTGTCACCTCACACACTTACTGCTTATTAAATGATCAGCTTGCAAGTGCTTCTTGTAACTTGAGGGCCTCCTGGATATAACTGGAGGGCCTCCTGGATATAACTAGGGGCCTCCTAGATATAACTGGGGGTCTCCTAGATATAACTGGGGGCCTCCTAGATATAACTGGAAGGCCTCCTAGATATAACTGGAAGGCCTCCTAGATATAACTGGAGGGTCTCCTGGATATAACTGGAAGGCCTCTTAGATATAACTGGAGGGCCTCCTAGATATAACTGGAAGGCCTCCAGGATATAACTGGAATGCCTCCTGGATATAACTGGAATGCCTCCTGGATATAACTGGAAGGCCTCCTGGATATAACTGGAGGGCCTCCTGGATATAACTGGAGGGCCTCCTGGATATAACTGGAGGGTCTCCTGGATATAACTGGAGGGCCTCCTGGATATAACTGGAAGGCCTCCTGGATATAACTGGAGGGCCTCCTGGATATAACTGGAAGGCCTCCTATATATAACCAACTCTTGCATTTCACAATTCCAGGCAATAAGTTTTTATATTAGCAAAAACATAGCTTGTGTCATCTGGCATACACTTAAGAGATAATACACTTTTACACTTCTTTAAAGAGTACATGGTAAGTGTGTTCCCGTCAGACAGCTGATATAATATTTTCGCACAAAATATGGAATAAATAATGAGGTCAGTATCACAGTTAATGTCAAAGTGAATATTTCATGTGTGGGATATATGAAGAGTGGGTAGCATGGGTAGACGGTTCAGGGACTTGTAGTACGTGACATTCATACTTCTCCTATACACTGCATACATGCAATCTCACTCATTCCTTTCAACTAAAATATAGTCTTGAGTTTTACATATACTAAAAGTATACGAATGATACTTTCATGGTTGTTTTAAGTTATAAATATAGTTATCCCAGACAAGACCACTGCACTAAGACTTCTCCTCCTCCTCCTCCTCCTCCTCCACGTCAGAGTTCGTGTTACTATTTTCACCATTTTCAACTTCCCGTGTGCTCAAATTTTGAGCGTCCGCTCCTTGTACATTTTTGGCAGGTTCAGACTCACGACTCAAGTTCTCTGGGGCATCTTGTGTCCTCTCACTGTGATGACTCTCTTGGTTCCAATGTAACGACAAATCTAAGTGAGCGGCATACGGGTCATGACTTCCCCGAGCTTCTATCTCCCGGGCTAACCGCTCTGCTTTCATTTGTTTTAACAGATACCGCTCTTCCTTTGAGAGTCCAGACTGTTCCTTTAACTTTTCCTTGCGTACGCTCAGTCCTCGCTCAATATCCTCCGAGGGATCCAATCTCTCCATCCTGCTACGACTGTCTTCCCTGAACTCCCGAGATCTTCGTTGATCTTGTTTCCACTTGCTGCTGCCACTGCTGATGGTGGTGGTTGCCGCTTGGTTGACATGCCGCGAGGTGCCAGCCATGGACATTATGCTAGCAGGAAGGCCGTTAAGGATGGCACTTGATACAGCCGACGACATGGAGGGTAACTGGAAGGAACCTAAACCACCCAGTCCTAAAGGTGGGTACATCAGCCCGGCAGTGCTGGCGCCGCCAAACATCCCCGGGAACGACAAATTAGCTGCCGAAGTGGCGGCTGCATTTCTATGATCCTTGCTCTTGGAAGTGGAAGGGAAGTCACTGAGGTTTGCCAAGCCAGGTAACCCATACCCAGCCAAGCCACCCAACAGAGGATTTGCCATCGCTAGTCCAGCCATACCTGGCAAGCCACCAAAGCCAGCCATCATCATCATGCTAGGATCCAAACCCATACTGGCCAACAACTTAGAGTCCAGACCACCAAGAGCCTTGGGATCCAATCCTCCTAGGAGCTTCGGATCCAAGCTCGCCAACAGTTTGGGATCAATACCGCCAAACATTTTGGGATCCAAACCAAGCATCTTGGGATCCAGACACATCATCTTGGGATCCAACCCTGCTAACAATTTCGGGTCCAATCCCGTTAACAGCTTTGGATCAATTCCGCCTAATAACTTGGGATCTAAACCTAACAATTTGGGATCTAATCCACCTAACAGTTTAGGGTCTATAGCACCTAGTAACTTAGGATCCAATCCTCCTAACAACTTGGTGTCTAAGCTGGATAATAACTTTGCATCTAACCCTCCTAGTGATTTAAGGTCAAGCCCACCTAAAAGCTTAGGATCAAGGCCAGCTAACAATTTAGGATCGATGCCAGCTAACAATTTTGAATCTATACCTCCTATGGATTTAGAATCTAGTCCGGCTAGAGTTTTTGCATCAAGGCTGGCCAATAGTTTTGAATCAAGTCCTGAGAGCACCTTAGTATCCAGACCTGCCATTGCCTTAGCATCTAATCCACTTAGACTTGCAAGTAATTTTGGATCAAGGGACGCTAGAGTTTTCTGATCTAAGCCTAACAACTTGGGATCAAAGCCTAATAACTTTGGATCAATATTAAGTAAAGAGGATTTTGAGTCTGAGCTTCGAGACGACGAGGGTTTGGTCTCTTTTTCATGGTGTTTGGCGGCCTCGTGATGCTTGGTGTCCAATCCCAAAAGTTTAAGATCTAGACCCATAGCTGCTAGTAACTTAGAGTCTAGTGGAGGCAGCAGCTTAGGGTCTAGACCAAGAGCTTTTGGATCGAGGCTTCCTAGCAGTTTAGGATCGAATCCCAAGAGTTTCGGATCCAATCCAGCAAAAGCGGCAGTGTTGAGAGAGTTTTTAGGGTCCAGCCCCTGAAGAAAGCTTTTGGCATCAAATGGTAAACTTTTTGAGGAATGGTATGAGAGAGGGTAGGCACAAGCACTTCCTGCAGCAGCCGAGGTAGATGTAGTGGTGGTGGTGTTGGAGCCGGAGATCAAGGACTGCGGCGATGTAGTGCTGCTGCTGCCAGAGGACGTGCTGCCCTGCAGATAGTTAGACACCGAGGAAAGGAGAGAGGTGCGACTGGAACTGTGCTTCTTTTCGGCACTGGCGAGTTTCTTAAGGTCAGCGAGGAACCCTGAGGCAGTAGCGCGCTCCTTCACAACGTCTGCCCACTGAGGATCCACATCATAGTTAGGGTGTTCCATTAACCACTGCGCTAGGTACTTCAACTTGGGAGCTTCCTGACCACTCATCTGTGCAAACTAATTAATTACTATACATACTGCTGAACATTGATAATAAATGTAACTGTCCAATAACTAGTTAATTACTACACATACTGCTGAACATTGATAATAAATGTAACTGTCCAATAACTAGTTAATTACTACACATACTGCTGAACATTGATAATAAATATAACTGTCCAATAACTAGTTAATTACTACACATACTGCTGAACATTGATAATAAATATAATTGTCCAATAACTGATGACTGACAATCAAACATCTGTATAAGAAAAAAAAAAACAAGAGTGTAAGAATTATCAGTAAAAGTGTATGTTGAGTATAGCAGCAAGTGTATGTAGCAGCAAGTGTATGTAGCAGCAAGTGTATGTAGCAGCAAGTGTATGTAGCAACAAGTGTATGTAGCAGCAAGTGTATGTAGCAGCAAGTGTATGTAGCAACAAGTATATGTAGCACCAAGTGTATGTAGCACCAAGTGTATGTAGCACCAAGTGTATGTAGCACCAAGTGTATGTAGCACCAAGTGTATTAAGTGAATGGATGTGATAGGTTAAGTGAATGGATGGGATAGGTTATTAACCGCTTAACTGTCCAAACGTAGATCTACATTCTCTCACCCATAAAAAAATTTTTTTTTTTTTTAGTCAGTACTTAAGGAGATATAATCCGCAAAGTTGGAGCTTGTCACTCACCTGACGGCAACATGGAGTGCTGCCGCTCGCATTAGTGTTGCTGATATACCTTTTTTCCTCATTTTCTTTTTAATTTTTATAATCTTTATGTTCTGATAATTACAACTTGTAGTAGTTCCTGTGATTTCATAACCAATCTTTGTTCTGACATTAATATTAGGTACTGAAATATTACTCAGTCACAAACACATTGACAGTGAACATTTTCACCTACCTTAGTCACACACTGTCTAGAAATATATACATAGTATTTACAAGTGCCAGCAATGTTTTGGACACATGGGAGTACACATGAAACTCCTTGATGCATGGTGTAAGAGGAGTGTCACTCCACTGCTGACACTGAAACAGTGGAGTGACATTCAATGATCATACACCACCTTGTCTTCATTTGTTTTCACTGTTACACAAACATGTCTGTCTGTCTCTGTCTAGCTTTCTGTTTATCTCTGTCTCTGCTTATCTGTCCTTCTGTCTGCTGGTCTGTGTCTCAGAGAGTGACTCATGAACAAACAAATATTACGATGCAGAGTCGTCATGTCTGATTCTTGCCAGTCATGCTTATTATGCATTATATCTACTTTGTCTGGATTTTTTGGGTTATCCTAGGTAATTTACACTATGTGTAACTGTATTTACGTCTACCTATGAGAGAGACAGAGATAGACAGATACAGACAGACAGACGGAGACAGAGACAGCCAATCAGCCAGCCAGCCAGCTGCCGGCCAGCCAGCCTGCCAAACATGTATTACACATTCCAGAATTGTTTCTCTTTACTGAGGGTATAGGTTATATAGGTCATTCTGGCAGGATGACACTACCAGTGGTACCAAAATTGAAAGGATGTTGCACATGGGTTATTAACAAGGTTTTTGATATTTCCTCAACCACTTGTGGCCACATCCACCTTAAAGCCAGTAAACTTGGGGTCAACATCACTTTCCTCTCAAAAGGGAGGTGTTAATACAACATGACATCAGTGAATCCCTGGTGTTTGCCGCACTGTTTGTTCTAGCTGGCACTCAACTGAACTGGTGCTCCCACAAGGTACTAAGTGGCCCCAGATACTTTTAATACTGCACACACTAAGTGTTAAGACTCATTCTATGCTGACCAGGCATCTCAGGCCAATCATGCCAAATTTGGAGGCAGGAAAAATAAAACGTTGAACTACGTCTGGAGCACTAGCAGTAACAGATCTATGTTTGGACAGTTAAGGGGTTAAATGTATGGATGGGATAGGTTATTTAGTGAATGGATGGGATAAGTTATTAAATGCAGTAAAAAGTTGTGAGGATAGTTAGCCTCAGGTTAGGGTACATAGGAGGCACATTATTTTCCAATAAAATTAGGCCTTAGACAGAGATGTGTGATATCACCATGGCTAATATTTTTATTGATGGGGTTGTTGCTGAAGTGAACACTGGAGTGTTGGCAAGAGATGTGGCAGTTATCACAGTAGTTCTTTGCTGATGGCAGTTCCTGTAGCAGATTCTTATAAGAAGTTGCAAAGGTTGCTGGACAAATTTGGGAGGGTTATGTACAAGAAGGAAATTTAAAGTGGACACAGGAAAGAGCAAGGTGATAAGAACAATGAAAAATTGGGTATTAGATTGTAGGGAAGTGAATGTGTTGAAATATATGGGAATGTATATGTTGTGAGCATACAAGTGTCTGCAAGACATGGTGAACCATACAACAGGTAATGGTTGGTGGTGTTGAGCCATCTGTGTAAACTATCCCTGGAGGCACAAAAGTGGTGTTGAGCCATCTGTGCAAACTATCCCTGGAGGCACAAAAGTGGTGTTGAGCCATCTGTGCAAACTATCCCTGGAGCCACAAAAGTGGTGTTGAGCCATCTGTGCAAACTATCCCTGGAGGCACAAAAGTGGTGTTGAGCCATCTGTGTAAACTATCCCTGGAGGCACAAAAGTGGTGTTGAGCCATCTGTGCAAACTATCCCTGGAGCCACAAAAGAGGAAATGTACCATAAAATAATGGTACCAACACTCTTATATGACAGCAATGTGTGGTATCAATATTACACATAAAATTAGAAGTACATAAATTATAAGACCATGGCAGTACAAGAGAACTCAGAGGACTCAGTTGGTTTGCTTATTTAGGAAGAATGAAGCACATTAGGATAACAAAAAGAGTGTAGAAATCTGGGGAAGAGTGAGAGGAAAAACAAGCAGGATCATCCTAACAAGATCCTCTCACAAATATTTACTTATCTTAATGGAAAAACAAAAATATCAATCCTCAGTGAAAATAATTCACAGGTTTCCTTTTCACCTTCGCTGTACAGGAAGGTAGTACCTCTCTGTATGGTTGCTGTACAGGAAGGTAGTACCTCCCTGTATGGTTGCTGTACAGGAAGGTAGTACCTCCCTGTATGGTTGCTGTACAGGAAGGTAGTACCTCCCTGTATGGTTGCTGTACAGGAAGGTAGTACCTCCCTGTATGGTTGCTGTACAGGAAGGTAGTACCTCCCTGTATGGTTGCTGTACAGGAAGGTAGTACCTCCCTGTATGGTTGCTGTACAGGAAGGTAGTACCTCCCTGTATGGTTGCTGTACAGGAAGGTAGTACCTCCCTGTATGGTTGCTGTACAGGAAGGTAGTACCTCCCTGTATGGTTGCTGTACAGGAAGGTAGTACCTCCCTGTATGGTTGCTGTACAGGAAGGTAGTACCTCTCTGTATGGTTGTTGTACAGGAAGGTAGTACCTCTCTGTATGGTTGCTGTACAGGAAGGTAGTACCTCTCTGTATGGTTGCTGTACAGGAAGGTAGTACCTCCCTGTATGGTTGCTGTACAGGAAGGTAGTACCTCCCTGTATGGTTGTTGTACAGGAAGGTAGTACCTCTCTGTATGGTTGCTGTACAGGAAGGTAGTACCTCCCTGTATGGTTGCTGTACAGGAAGGTAGTACCTCCCTGTATGGTTGTTGTACAGGAAGGTAGTACCTCCCTGTATGGTTGCTGTACAGGAAGGTAGTACCTCCCTGTATGGTTGCTGTACAGGAAGGTAGTACCTCCCTGTATGGTTGTTGTACAGGAAGGTAGTACCTCTCTGTATGGTTGTTGTACAGGAAGGTAGTACCTCTCTGTATGGTTGTTGTACAGGAAGGTAGTACCTCTCTGTATGGTTGCTGTACAGGAAGGTAGTACCTCTCTGTATGGTTGCTGTACAGGAAGGTAGTACCTCTCTGTATGGTTGCTGTACAGGAAGGTAGTACCTCTCTGTATGGTTGCTGTACAGGAAGGTAGTACCTCCCTGTATGGTTGCTGTACAGGAAGGTAGTACCTCCCTGTATGGTTGCTGTACAGGAAGGTAGTACCTCCCTGTATGGTTGCTGTACAGGAAGGTAGTACCTCCCTGTATGGTTGCTGTACAGGAAGGTAGTACCTCCCTGTATGGTTGCTGTACAGGAAGGTAGTACCTCCCTGTATGGTTGCTGTACAGGAAGGTAGTACCTCCCTGTATGGTTGCTGTACAGGAAGGTAGTACCTCCCTGTATGGTTGCTGTACAGGAAGGTAGTACCTCCCTGTATGGTTGCTGTACAGGAAGGTAGTACCTCCCTGTATGGTTGCTGTACAGGAAGGTAGTACCTCCCTGTATGGTTGCTGTACAGGAAGGTAGTACCTCCCTGTATGGTTGCTGTACAGGAAGGTAGTACCTCCCTGTATGGTTGCTGTACAGGAAGGTAGTACCTCCCTGTATGGTTGCTGTACAGGAAGGTAGTACCTCCCTGTATGGTTGCTGTACAGGAAGGTAGTACCTCCCTGTATGGTTGCTGTACAGGAAGGTAGTACCTCCCTGTATGGTTGTTGTACAGGAAGGTAGTACCTCTCTGTATGGTTGTTGTACAGGAAGGTAGTACCTCTCTGTATGGTTGTTGTACAGGAAGGTAGTACCTCTCTGTATGGTTGTTGTACAGGAAGGTAGTACCTCTCTGTATGGTTGCTGTACAGGAAGGTAGTACCTCTCTGTATGGTTGCTGTACAGGAAGGTAGTACCTCTCTGTATGGTTGCTGTACAGGAAGGTAGTACCTCTCTGTATGGTTGCTGTACAGGAAGGTAGTACCTCTCTGTATGGTTGTTGTACAGGAAGGTAGTACCTTCCTGTATGGTTGCTGTACAGGAAGGTAGTACCTCTCTGTATGGTTGCTGTACAGGAAGGTAGTACCTCTCTGTATGGTTGCTGTACAGGAAGGTAGTACCTTCCTGTATGGTTGCTGTACAGGAAGGTAGTACCTCTCTGTATGGTTGCTGTACAGGAAGGTAGTACCTTCCTGTATGGTTGCTGTACAGGAAGGTAGTACCTCTCTGTATGGTTGCTGTACAGGAAGGTAGTACCTTCCTGTATGGTTGCTGTACAGGAAGGTAGTACCTCTCTGTATGGTTGTTGTACAGGAAGGTAGTACCTCCCTGTATGGTTGCTGTACAGGAAGGTAGTACCTCTCTGTATGGTTGTTGTACAGGAAGGTAGTACCTTCCTGTATGGTTGCTGTACAGGAAGGTAGTACCTCTCTGTATGGTTGCTGTACAGGAAGGTAGTACCTCTCTGTATGGTTGTTGTACAGGAAGGTAGTACCTCTCTGTATGGTTGTTGTACAGGAAGGTAGTACCTCTCTGTATGGTTGCTGTACAGGAAGGTAGTACCTTCCTGTATGGTTGCTGTACAGGAAGGTAGTACCTCTCTGTATGGTTGCTGTACAGGAAGGTAGTACCTCCCTGTATGATTGCTGTACAGGAAGGTAGTACCTTCCTGTATGGTTGCTGTACAGGAAGGTAGTACCTCCCTGTATGGTTGCTGTACAGGAAGGTAGTACCTCCCTGTATGGTTGCTGTACAGGAAGGTAGTACCTCCCTGTATGGTTGCTGTACAGGAAGGTAGTACCTCCCTGTATGGTTGCTGTACAGGAAGGTAGTACCTCCCTGTATGGTTGCTGTACAGGAAGGTAGTACCTCCCTGTATGGTTGCTGTACAGGAAGGTAGTACCTCCCTGTATGGTTGCTGTACAGGAAGGGAGTCCCTGTATGGTTGCTGTACAGGAAGGTAGTACCTTCCTGTATGGTTGCTGTACAGGAAGGTAGTACCTCCCTGTATGGTTGCTGTACAGGAAGGTAGTACCTCCCTGTATGGTTGCTGTACAGGAAGGTAGTACCTCCCTGTATGGTTGCTGTACAGGAAGGTAGTACCTCCCTGTATGGTTGCTGTACAGGAAGGTAGTACCTCCCTGTATGGTTGCTGTACAGGAAGGTAGTACCTCCCTGTATGGTTGCTGTACAGGAAGGTAGTACCTCCCTGTATGGTTGCTGTACAGGAAGGTAGTACCTCCCTGTATGGTTGCTGTACAGGAAGGTAGTACCTCCCTGTATGGTTGCTGTACAGGAAGGTAGTACCTCCCTGTATGGTTGCTGTACAGGAAGGTAGTACCTCCCTGTATGGTTGCTGTACAGGAAGGTAGTACCTCCCTGTATGGTTGCTGTACAGGAAGGTAGTACCTCCCTGTATGGTTGCTGTACAGGAAGGTAGTACCTCCCTGTATGGTTGCTGTACAGGAAGGTAGTACCTCCCTGTATGGTTGCTGTACAGGAAGGTAGTACCTCCCTGTATGGTTGCTGTACAGGAAGGTAGTATGGTTGCTGTACAGGAAGGTAGTACCTCCCTGTCCCTGTATGGTTGCTGTACAGGAAGGTAGTACCTCCCTGTATGGTTGCTGTACAGGAAGGTAGTACCTCCCTGTATGGTTGCTGTACAGGAAGGTAGTACCTCCCTGTATGGTTGCTGTACAGGAAGGTAGTACCTCCCTGTATGGTTGCTGTACAGGAAGGTAGTACCTCCCTGTATGGTTGCTGTACAGGAAGGTAGTACCTCCCTGTATGGTTGCTGTACAGGAAGGTAGTACCTCCCTGTATGGTTGCTGTACAGGAAGGTAGTACCTCCCTGTATGGTTGCTGTACAGGAAGGTAGTACCTCCCTGTATGGTTGCTGTACAGGAAGGTAGTACCTCCCTGTATGGTTGCTGTACAGGAAGGTAGTACCTCCCTGTATGGTTGCTGTACAGGAAGGTAGTACCTCCCTGTATGGTTGCTGTACAGGAAGGTAGTACCTCCCTGTATGGTTGCTGTACAGGAAGGTAGTACCTCCCTGTATGGTTGCTGTACAGGAAGGTAGTACCTCCCTGTATGGTTGCTGTACAGGAAGGTAGTACCTCCCTGTATGGTTGCTGTACAGGAAGGTAGTACCTCCCTGTATGGTTGCTGTACAGGAAGGTAGTACCTCCCTGTATGGTTGCTGTACAGGAAGGTAGTACCTCCCTGTATGGTTGCTGTACAGGAAGGTAGTACCTCCCTGTATGGTTGCTGTACAGGAAGGTAGTACCTCCCTGTATGGTTGCTGTACAGGAAGGTAGTACCTCCCTGTATGGTCGCTGTACAGGAGGGTAGTACCTCCCTGTATGGTTGCTGTACAGGAAGGTAGTACCTCCCTGTATGGTTGCTGTACAGGAAGGTAGTACCTCTCTGTATGGTTGCTGTACAGGAAGGTAGTACCTCCCTGTATGGTTGCTGTACAGGAAGGTAGTACCTCTCTGTATGGTTGCTGTACAGGAAGGTAGTACCTCCCTGTATGGTCGCTGTACAGGAGGGTAGTACCTCTCTGTATGCTTGCTGTACAGGAAGGTAGTACCTCCCTGTATGGTTGCTGTACAGGAAGGTAGTACCTCCCTGTATGGTTGCTGTACAGGAAGGTAGTACCTCTCTGTATGGTTGCTGTACAGGAAGGTAGTACCTCCCTGTATGGTTGCTGTACAGGAAGGTAGTACCTCCCTGTATGGTTGCTGTACAGGAAGGTAGTACCTCCCTGTATGGTTGCTGTACAGGAAGGTAGTACCTCTGTATGGTTGCTGTACAGGAAGGTAGTACCTCTCTGTATGGTTGCAGTACAGGAACGTAGTACCTCTCTGTATGGTTGCTGTACAGGAAGGTAGTACCTCCCTGTATGGTTGCTGTACAGGAAGGTAGTACCTCTCTGTATGGTTGCTGTACAGGAAGGTAGTACCTCTCTGTATGGTTGCTGTACAGGAAGGTAGTACCTCCCTGTATGGCTGCTGTACAGGAAGGTAGTACCTCCCTGTATGGCTGCTGTACAGGAAGGTAGTACCTCTCTGTATGGTTGCTGTACAGGAAGGTAGTACCTCTCTGTATGGTTGCTGTACAGGAAGGTAGTACCTCCCTGTATGGCTGCTGTACAGGAAGGTAGTACCTCTCTGTATGGTTGCTGTACAGGAAGGTAGTACCTCTCTGTATGGTTGCTGTACAGGAAGGTAGTACCTCCCTGTATGGTTGCTGTACAGGAGGGTAGTACCTCCCTGTATGGTTGCTGTACAGGAAGGTAGTACCTCCCTGTATGGCTGCTGTACAGGAAGGTAGTACCTCTCTGTATGGTTGCTGTACAGGAAGGTAGTACCTCTCTGTATGGTTGCTGTACAGGAAGGTAGTACCTCCCTGTATGGTTGCTGTACAGGAGGGTAGTACCTCTCTGTATGGTTGCTGTACAGGAAGGTAGTACCTCCCTGTATGGCTGCTGTACAGGAAGGTAGTACCTCCCTGTATGGTTGCTGTACAGGAAGGTAGTACCTCCCTGTATGGTTGCTGTACAGGAAGGTAGTACCTCCCTGTATGGTTGCTGTACAGGAAGGTAGTACCTCCCTGTATGGTTGCTGTAAAGGAAGGTAGTACCTCCCTGTATGGTTGCTGTACAGGAAGGTAGTACCTCCCTGTATGGTTGCTGTACAGGGAGGTAGTACCTCCCTGTATGGTTGCTGTACAGGGAGGTAGTACCTCCCTGTATGGTTGCTGTACAGGAAGGTAGTACCTCCCTGTATGGTTGCTGTACAGGAAGGTAGTACCTCCCTGTATGGTTGCTGTACAGGAAGGTAGTACCTCCCTGTATGGTTGCTGTACAGGAGGGTAGTACCTCCCTGTATGGTTGCTGTACAGGAGGGTAGTACCTCCCAGTATGGTTGCTGTACAGGAAGGTAGTACCTCCCAGTATGGTTGCTGTACAGGAAGGTAGTACCTCCCTGTATGGTTGCTGTACAGGAGGGTAGTACCTCTCTGTATGGTTGCTGTACAGGAAGGTAGTACCTCCCTGTATGGTTGCTGTACAGGAAGGTAGTACCTCCCTGTATGGTTGCTGTACAGGAAGGTAGTACCTCCCTGTATGGTTGCTGTACAGGAAGGTAGTATCTCCCTGTATGGTTGCTGTACAGGAAGGTAGTACCTCCCTGTATGGTTGCTGTACAGGAGGGTAGTACCTCTCTGTATGGTTGCTGTACAGGAAGGTAATACCTCCCTGTATGGTTGCTGTACAGGAAGGTAGTACCTCCCTGTATGGTTGCTGTACAGGAAGGTAGTACCTCCCAGTATGGTTGCTGTACAGGAAGGTAGTACCTCCCTGTATGGCTGCTGTACAGGAAGGTAGTACCTCCCTGTATGGTTGCTGTACAGGAAGGTAGTACCTCCCTGTATGGCTGCTGTACAGGAAGGTAGTACCTCCCTGTATGGTTGCTGTACAGGAAGGTAGTACCTCCCTGTATGGTTGCTGTACAGGAAGGTAGTACCTCCCTGTATGGTTGCTGTACAGGAAGGTAGTACCTCCCTGTATGGTTGCTGTACAGGAAGGTAGTACCTCCCTGTATGGTTGCTGTACAGGAAGGTAGTACCTCCCTGTATGGTTGCTGTACAGGAAGGTAGTACCTCCCTGTATGGTTGCTGTACAGGAAGGTAGTACCTCCCTGTATGGTTGCTGTACAGGAAGGTAGTACCTCCCTGTATGGTTGCTGTACAGGAAGGTAGTACCTCCCTGTATGGTTGCTGTACAGGAAGGTAGTACCTCCCTGTATGGTTGCTGTACAGGAAGGTAGTACCTCCCTGTATGGTTGCTGTACAGGAAGGTAGTACCTCCCTGTATGGTTGCTGTACAGGAAGGTAGTACCTCCCTGTATGGTTGCTGTACAGGAAGGTAGTACCTCCCTGTATGGTTGCTGTACAGGAAGGTAGTACCTCCCTGTATGGTTGCTGTACAGGAAGGTAGTACCTCCCTGTATGGTTGCTGTACAGGAAGGTAGTACCTCCCTGTATGGCTGCTGTACAGGAAGGTAGTACCTCTCTGTATGGTTGCTGTACAGGAAGGTAGTACCTCTCTGTATGGTTGCTGTACAGGAAGGTAGTACCTCCCTGTATGGTTGCTGTACAGGAAGGTAGTACCTCTCTGTATGGCTGCTGTACAGGAAGGTAGTACCTCTCTGTATGGTTGCTGTACAGGAAGGTAGTACCTCCCTGTATGGTTGCTGTACAGGAAGGTAGTACCTCTCTGTATGGTTGCTGTACAGGAAGGTAGTACCTCTCTGTATGGTTGCTGTACAGGAAGGTAGTACCTCCCTGTATGGTTGCTGTACAGGAAGGTAGTACCTCCCTGTATGGCTGCTGTACAGGAAGGTAGTACCTCTCTGTATGGTTGCTGTACAGGAAGGTAGTACCTCCCTGTATGGTCGCTGTACAGGAAGGTAGTACCTCTCTGTATGGTTGCTGTACAGGAAGGTAGTACCTCCCTGTATGGTCGCTGTACAGGAAGGTAGTACCTCTCTGTATGGTTGCTGTACAGGAAGGTAGTACCTCTCTGTATGGTTGCTGTACAGGAAGGTAGTACCTCCCTGTATGGTCGCTGTACAGGAAGGTAGTACCTCTCTGTATGGTTGCTGTACAGGAGGGTAGTACCTCTCTGTATGGTTGCTGTACAGGAGGGTAGTACCTCCCTGTATGGTTGCTGTACAGGAAGGTAGTACCTCTCTGTATGGTTGCTGTACAGGAAGGTAGTACCTCTCTGTATCTTTGCTGTACAGGAAGGTAGTACCTCTCTGTATGGTTGCTGTACAGGAAGGTAGTACCTCCCTGTATGGTTGCTGTACAGGAAGGTAGTACCTCTGTATGGTTGCTGTACAGGAAGGTAGTACCTCTCTGTATGGTTGCTGTACAGGAAGGTAGTACCTCTCTGTATGGTTGCTGTACAGGAAGGTAGTACCTCTCTGTATGGTTGCTGTACAGGAAGGTAGTACCTCCCTGTATGGTTGTTGTACAGGAGGGTAGTACCTCCCTGTATGGTTGTTGTACAGGAGGGTAGTACCTCCCTGTATGGTTGTACAGGAGGGTAGTACCTCCCTGTATGGTTGTTGTACAGGAGGGTAGTACCTCCCTGTATGGTTGTTGTACAGGAGGGTAGTACCTCCCAGTATGGTTGTTGTACAGGAGGGTAGTACCTCCCTGTATGGTTGTTGTACAGGAGGGTAGTACCTCTCTGTATGGCTGCTGTACAGGAAGGTAGTACCTCTCTGTATGGCTGCTGTACAGGAGGGTAGTACCTCTCTGTATGGCTGCTGTACAGGAGGGTAGTACCTCTCTGTATGGTTGTTGTACAGGAAGGTAGTACCTCTCTGTATGGCTGCTGTACAGGAGGGTAGTACCTCTCTGTATGGCTGCTGTACAGGAGGGTAGTACCTCTCTGTATGGCTGCTGTACAGGAAGGTAGTACCTCTCTGTATGGCTGCTGTACAGGAGGGTAGTACCTCTCTGTATGGCTGCTGTACAGGAAGGTAGTACCTCTCTGTATGGCTGCTGTACAGGAGGGTAGTACCTCTCTGTATGGTTGCTGTACAGGAGGGTAGTACCTCTCTGTATGGCTGCTGTACAGGAGGGTAGTACCTCTCTGTATGGCTGCTGTACAGGAGGGTAGTACCTCTCTGTATGGTTGCTGTACAGGAGGGTAGTACCTCTCTGTATGGTTGCTGTACAGGAGGGTAGTACCTCTCTGTATGGTTGCAGTACAGGAGGGTAGTACCTCCCAGTATGGTTGATGTACAGGAGGGTAGTACCTCCCTGTATGGTTGTCGTACAGGAGGGTAGTACCTCCCTGTATGGTTGCTGTACAGGAGGGTAGTACCTCCCTGTATGGTTGCTGTACAGGAGGGTAGTACCTCCCTGTATGGTTGCTGTACAGGAGGGTAGTACCTCCCTGTATGGTTGCTGTACAGGAGGGTAGTACCTCCCTGTATGGTTGCTGTACAGGAGGGTAGTACCTCCCTGTATGGTTGCTGTACAGGAGGGTAGTACCTCCCTGTATGGTTGCTGTACAGGAGGGTAGTACCTCCCTGTATGGTTGCTGTACAGGAGGGTAGTACCTCCCTGTATGGTTGCTGTACAGGAGGGTAGTACCTCCCTGTATGGTTGCTGTACAGGAGGGTAGTACCTCCCTGTATGGTTGCTGTACAGGAGGGTAGTACCTCCCTGTATGGTTGCTGTACAGGAGGGTAGTACCTCCCTGTATGGTTGCTGTACAGGAGGGTAGTACCTCCCTGTATGGTTGCTGTACAGGAGGGTAGTACCTCCCTGAATGGTTGCTGTACAGGAGGGTAGTACCTTCCTGTATGGTTGCTGTACAGGAAGGTAGTACCTCCCTGTATGGTTGCTGTACAGGAAGGTAGTACCTCCCTGTATGGTTGCTGTACAGGAAGGTAGTACCTCCTTGTATGGTTGCTGTACAGGAAGGTAGTACCTCCCTGTATGGTTGCTGTACAGGAAGGTAGTACCTCCCTGTATGGTTGCTGTACAGGAAGGTAGTACCTCCCTGTATGGTTGCTGTACAGGAAGGTAGTACCTCCCTGTATGGTTGCTGTACAGGAAGGTAGTACTTCCCTGTATGGTTGCTGTACAGGAAAGTAGTACCTCCTTGTATGGTTGCTGTACAGGAGGGAAGTACCTCTCTGTATGGTTGCTGTCTACTATACTACCTACTATTACTACTAATGCAGTATACAAACACAGTATACAAACCCTCTGGCCAGTGGAAGTGTTGACGACACTGATGTGTTCGTCACCAGAAAACTGACTCCAGTCCATGGCAGTGAAGTCAATCTTGCGCCTCTTTACTTCCTTGGATGATCTGGACGAGTCTGCCAGGAGTCCCTGGTGTTGCTCCAGCCACTTATCCACCTTAGCATCAGTTGGGCGGTAGAGCTCTATTCCCGGTGGTAGCGTCACACCTGGGGGCAGGTCAGATTGCTTCACTAATCCTGGCTTGGCTTCTCTCTCACCCGAGTTGCTCATCTTTATGGAAGTTCCACCGCTGTCTTCCACTCGCGTGTCGACGGGCCTCTTAGATACCGTTGGTGTAATACTAATACTAGACGACAGTTTTGGAGTGGTCAAGGTGTTAGTCACCTGACTTTTGTCACGAGAGGTTAATAAGGTTACAGATGATCCTCGAAGAAGAGAAAGAGGACTAGTGTCCTTATGAGAAGAGTTCTCCGGACTCTTACCCTTAGACGTCAGCCCTAAAACTATCTCGTCGAGTTTTCTGCGTTTCTTTTCCTGAGTTCTGGAGTCTAAGGGGGATTCACTGAGACGTCTTTTCTCCAGCGGTCGCATGGGGTCGTCCAGCCGGGGTCGACCCGGACCTCGTCGAGACAAGAGACTAGCAGCCATATCCATGGCATTGTGACTGGGGTTGACAGGTTTGATAGTTAAGTCTAGTGTTCCCTGCAAGGCCTGCAGCTGCCGCAATGCATGCGAATCCGCTGCCAGCTGCTGTTGGGCCTTCTTACTCCTGTCGTCCGTCTGTTCCATGAGTGCTCGGAGACTGGCACTGGTGAAGGTTGCCGGGAGACCCAGAGCAGCGGCAGTAGCGGCAGCACTGGAAGAACTCTTATTTAACCCTAGTGTGTGCTGAAGATTAGGGTGCAACAAGGCCTGTAAGCGCTGCCTCTCCACCTCTGCCGCTTCAATCTGGCGCCGTTTTCTGCGCTCAGAGTCTAAGGTGTCGGAAGAGTTTGAGGTATGAGAGGAAGCACTGCTGGTGCTCTGGGGCAGGCAACTCTTACTCTCGTGTTCACTACTCTGGAAGTCGATGCCAACTGGCCACTTCTTGTGTTCCACTGCATACATCAGATGTTCGATCCTGGTCTGCAGCATCCGATCCTTGGGCCACTTGATGGGATTAGCAGCCGACTGTGCCAGCAGCTGGGCCACGGTGGGTTCATTGGAGACCAGAGTGTCGTAGGTCAGACTTGTACCGCATTTAGCCATGGCTTCATCCATCTGTTGTAAACTAAGAAGTGCTGATCCACCTTTATCTTTCTTATCACCTACTCCATCAATCTTCTTCTTACTCTTATTCTCTTCCTTAATTTCTTTACTCTCATCTTTTACTTCCTCTTTGCACTTCTTTATCCATGTATTTTCTTTATTATCTTTGGCATCTTTACTGCTGTCTTGCCCTTCACATTTATCATCTTTACTGGTGTCATCTTTATCAACTTGTGTTTCAACTGCTTCTTTATCATCAACTTCCATCTCTTTACTTTCTTCTTTCACCTCCTGTTTAATGTGTTTCTCTTCACCCACTTCCTCTTTCTCCTCAATATTCTCCTTTTCATCTTCGTCATCTTCCTCTTCTTCATCCTCTTCCTCATCCTCTTCATCCTCCATGTCTCCCCCATTATCTTCCTCTTCTTCCTCTGGGTTTCCATCATTATTCACTTGTTCACTTCCTTCACTAGCCTTTCCGTGCATCTCATCTTCAATCTTCATCTCTTCTTGAACATCGTCCTTTACATCATCGTTGACCAGGTCAAGTGTGTCCAGGTAGTCCTCGATGCTGTAACCCTCGCCTATCTTCACCTCCTCCTCTTTTATCTTGCCTCCTTCCTCTTCCTTTATCTTCACTCTTCCCTCTTCTTCTTCTTCTTCTATCTTCACTCTTCCTTCCTCTTCTTGTTCTGTCTTTGCTCTTCCTTCTTCTTCTTGTTCTATTTTCACTCTTCCCTCCTCCTCTTGTTCTACCTTCACTCTTCCCTCCTCCTCTTGTTCCATCTTTGCTCTTCCCTCTTCTTCATCTTCATCTATCTTGATACCACCCTCCTCTTTTATCTTTTCTTCCTCTTCTAGTTTGGGTTCTTTATGTTGTTCTATTTTACTTTCTTCCTCTTCTTTGTTCTTCTGTGCCTCTTCTTCTGTTTCCATCTTCTCTTCTGCTTTCTTCTCTTCATCTGGAATGATGGCAAGACACTCTTCAGACTCCACTTCTTCTTCCGTCACCCCATCCACTTCTTCCTCTTCTGCCTTCTCCTCCTCTTTACTCTCTTTCTCTTCTACCTTTTCTTCTTTTACCTTTTCTTTGACCTTTTCTTCTATTACTTCTTCCACTTTCTCCTCTTCCTTATCCTTTTCATAGTATTTCTTCTTTAGCGCCAGTTTCTCCTCCTCGGTGATGAGAGGCTCACCAGCGGTGTGGCGGCGGATGATTTCACGGAAGTTGAGATCCGGGTCATAAAGGATATAGTAATCAGTGCGGCCCAGACCATGTCTGCAAGAGAGAGAGAGAGTCAGCACAGGTGCCACTAACAACCTTCATTAACCGAAGTTCATGCGATTCGCAAAAGCATAACACAATTGCAAACAGATGGGTCTGAACCCATGACTCAGGAGTGTTAGGTCTTGCATGGGTTCACCTACCACCACTTCTTGGTTCATAAGGCGAACTTCACTAATGATGAAGTCCTTTCACATGATATCCCCAGTACTAGCTGAAACACCCTGTGTGTGGTTGACTACTAGCTGAAACACCCTGTGTGTGGTTGACTACTAGCTGAAACACCCTGTGTGGGGTTGACTACTAGCTGAAACACCCTGTGTGGGGTTGACTACTAGCTGAAACACCCTGTGTTGGGTTGACTACTAGCTGAAACACCCTGTGTGGGGTTGACTACTAGCTGAAACACCCTGTGTGGGGTTGACTACTAGCTGAAACACCCTGTGTGGGGTTGACTACTAGCTGAAACACCCTGTGTTGGGTTGACTACTAGCTGAAACACCCTGTGTGTGGTTGACTACTAGCTGAAACACCCTGTGTGGGGTTGACTACTAGCTGAAACACCCTGTGTGTGGTTGACTACTAGCTGAAATACCCTGTGTGTAGTTGACTACTAGCTGAAACACCCTGTGTGTAGTTGACTACTAGCTGAAACACCCTGTGTGTAGTTGACTACTAGCTGAAACACCCTGTGTGGGGTTGACTACTAGCTGAAACACCCTGTGTGGGGGTTGACTACTAGCTGAAACACCCTGTGTGGGGGTTGACTACTAGCTGAAACACCCTGTGTTGGGTTGACTACTAGCTGAAACACCCTGTGTGTGGTTGACTACTAGCTGAAACACCCTGCGTGTGGTTGACTACTAGCTGAAACACCCTGTGTGGGGTTGACTACTAGCTGAAACACCCTGTGTGTAGTTGACTACTAGCTGAAACACCCTGTGTGGGGTTGACTACTAGCTGAAACACCCTGTGTGGGGTTGACTACTAGCTGAAACACCCTGTGTGGGGGTTGACTACTAGCTGAAACACCCTGTGTGTAGTTGACTACTAGCTGAAACACCCTGTGTGGGGTTGACTACTAGCTGAAACACCCTGTGTGTGGTTGACTACTAGCTGAAACACCCTGTGTGGGGTTGACTACTAGCTGAAACACCCTGTGTGGGGTTGACTACTAGCTGAAACACCCTGTGTGTAGTTGACTACTAGCTGAAACACCCTGTGTGGGGTTGACTACTAGCTGAAACACCCTGTGTGGGGTTGACTACTAGCTGAAACACCCTGTGTGGGGTTGACTACTAGCTGAAACACCCTGTGTGGGGTTGACTACTAGCTGAAACACCCTGTGTGGGGTTGACTACTAGCTGAAACACCCTGTGTGGGGTTGACTACTAGCTGAAACACCCTGTGTGGGGTTGACTACTAGCTGAAACACCCTGTGTGTGGTTGACTACTAGCTGAAACACCCTGTGTGTGGTTGACTACTAGCTGAAACACCCTGTGTGGGGTTGACTACTAGCTGAAACACCCTGTGTGGGGTTGACTACTAGCTGAAACACCCTGTGTGTGGTTGACTACTAGCTGAAACACCCTGTGTGGGGTTGACTACTAGCTGAAACACCCTGTGTGTGGTTGACTACTAGCTGAAACACCCTGTGTGGGGTTGACTACTAGCTGAAACACCCTGTGTGTGGTTGACTACTAGCTGAAACACCCTGTGTGGGGTTGACTACTAGCTGAAACACCCTGTGTGTGGTTGACTACTAGCTGAAACACCCTGTGTGGGGTTGACTACTAGCTGAAACACCCTGTGTGTGGTTGACTACTAGCTGAAACACCCTGTGTGGGGTTGACTACTAGCTGAAACACCCTGTGTGTGGTTGACTACTAGCTGAAACACCCTGTGTGGGGTTTACTAGCTGAAACACCCTGTGTGTGGTTGACTACTAGCTGAAACACCTTGTGTATGGTTGACTACTAGCTGAAACACCCTGTGTGTGGTTGACTACTAGCTGAAACACCCTGTGTGGGGTTGACTACTAGCTGAAACACCCTGTGTGTGGTTGACTACTAGCTGAAACACCCTGTGTGTGGTTGACTACTAGCTGAAACACCCTGCGTGTGGTTGACTACTAGCTGAAACACCTTGTGTATGGTTGACTACTAGCTGAAACACCCTGTGTGTGGTTGACTACTAGCTGAAACACCCTGTGTGTGGTTGACTACTAGCTGAAACACCCTGTGTGTGGTTGACTACTAGCTGAAACACCCTGTGTGGGGTTGACTACTAGCTGAAACACCCTGTGTGTGGTTGACTACTAGCTGAAACACCTTGTGTGTGGTTGACTACTAGCTGAAACACCCTGTGTATGGTTGACTACTAGCTGAAACACCCTGTGTGTGGTTGACTACTAGCTGAAACACCCTGTGTGTGGTTGACTACTAGCTGAAACACCCTGTGTGTGGTTGACTACTAGCTGAAACACCTTGTGTATGGTTGACTACTAGCTGAAACACCCTGTGTGTGGTTGACTACTAGCTGAAACACCTTGTGTATGGTTGACTACTAGCTGAAACACCCTGTGTGTAGTTGACTACTAGCTGAAACACCTTGTGTGTGGTTGACACTTCACCATCATGCAGTTAGTACATCATCTTACAATACAACGGCAGTAACCCACTGAGGCAGTGCGGCCCAAAAGGAAAAATGAAAGTTTCTCTATTTAACTATAGTAATATATACAGGAGAAGGGGTTACTAGCTTCTCGCTCCCAGCATGTTAGTCGCCTCTTACAACACACAACTTACCGAGGAAGAATTCTTCCACTTCTCCATGGAGAAATTAGTACATCATGCATAACATGCTGCCAAATTAAATGTGCAACTTACAGTCCTGCAACGTGTACTGCATAAAGCTGAACACCTGCCTGTACTTACAAAACCTGTATACAACACTTGTATTGTGATAGTAGTATACAACCAGCAACAACACTTGTACTGTGAGGGTAGTATACAACCAACAACAACACTTGTACTGTGAGGGTAGTATACAACCAGCAACAACACTTGTACTGTGAGGGTAGTATACAACCAGCAACAACACTTGTACTGTGAGGGTAGTATACAACCAGCAACAACACTTGTACTGTGAGAGTAGTATACAACCAGCAACAACACTTGTACTGTGAGGGTAGTATACAACCAGCAACAACACTTGTACTGTGAGGGTAGTATACAACCAGCAACAACACTTGTACTGTGAGGGTAGTATACAACCAGCAACAACACTTGTACTGTGAGGGTAGTATACAACCAGCAACAACACTTGTACTGTGACAGTAGTATACAACCTGCAACATTTGTGTTGTGAGAGTAGTATACAACAAGCAACAATTGCATTGTGATAGTAGTATAGAACCAGCAACACTTGTATTGTGATAGTAGTATAGAACCAGCAACACTTGTATTGTGATAGTAGTATAGAACCAGCAACAATTGTATTGTGAGGGCATATGACAGGGTGGATAGGGGGGCAATGTGGCAGATGTTGCAGGTGTATGGTGTAGGAGGTAGGTTACTGAAAGCAGTGAAGAGTTTTTATGAGGATAGTGAGGCTCAAGTTAGAGTATGTAGGAATGAGGGAAATTATTTCCCAGTAAAAGTAGGCCTTAGACAAGGATGTGTGATGTCACTGTGGTTGTTTAATATATTTATAGATGGGGTTGTAAGAGAAGTAAATGCGAGGGTCTTGGCAAGAGGCGTGGAGTTAAAAGATAAAAAATCACACAAAGTGGGAGTTGTCACAGTTGCTCTTTGCTGATGACACTGTGCTCTTGGGAGATTCTGAAGAAAAGTTGCAGAGATTGGTGGATGAATTTGGTAGGGTGTGCAAAAGAAGAAAATTGAAAGTGAATACAGGAAAGAGTAAGGTTATGAGGATAACAAAAAGATTAGGTGATGAAAGATTGGATATCAGATTGGAGGAAGAGAGTATGGAGGAGGTGAATGTATTCAGATATTTGGGAGTGGATGTGTCAGCGGATGGGTCTATGAAAGATGAGGTGAATCATAGAATTGATGAGGGGAAAAGGGTGAGTGGTGCACTTAGGAGTCTGTGGAGACAAAGAACTTTGTCCTTGGAGGCAAAGAGGGGAATGTATGAGAGTATAGTTTTACCAACGCTCTTATATGGGTGTGAAGCATGGGTGATGAATGTTGCAGCGAGGAGAAGGCTGGAGGCAGTGGAGATGTCATGTCTGAGGGCAATGTGTGGTGTGAATATAATGCAGAGAATTCGTAGTTTGGAAGTTAGGAGGAGGTGCGGGATTACCAAAACTGTTGTCCAGAGGGCTGAGGAAGGGTTGTTGAGGTGGTTTGGACACGTAGAGAGAATGGAGCGAAACAGAATGACTTCAAGAGTGTATCAGTCTGTAGTGGAAGGAAGGTGGGGTAGGGGTTGGCCTAGGAAAGGTTGGAGGGAGGGGGTAAAGGAGGTTTTGTGTGCGAGGGGCTTGGACTTCCAGCAGGCATGCGTGAGCGTGTTTGATAGGAGTGAATGGAGACAAATGGTTTTTAATGCTTGACATGCTGTTGGAGTGTGAGCAAAGTAACATTTATGAAGGGGTTCAGGGAAACCGGCAGGCCGGACTTGAGTCCTGGAGATGGGAAGTACAGTGCCTGCACTCTGAAGGAGGGGTGTTAATGTTGCAGTTTAAAAACTGTAGTGTAAAGCACCCTTCTGGCAAGACAGTGATGGAGTGAATGATGGTGAAAGTTTTTCTTTTTCGGGCCACCCTGTCTTGGTGGGAATCGGCCAGTGTGATAATAAAAAAAAATAAGTATACAACCAGCAACACTTGTATTATGAGAGTAGTATACAACCAGCAACACTTGTATTGTGATAGTATACAACCAGCAACAACACTTGTACTGTGAGGGTAGTATACAACCAGCAACACTTGTATTGTGAGTAGTATACAACCAGCAACAACACTCATACTAAGGGTAGTATACAACCAGCAACACTTGTATTGTGATAGTAGTATACAACCAGCAACACTTGTATTGTGAGAGTATACAACCAAATTTACCAATACTTCAGTAGTAGTAATAGTAGTCATTTACAGTTTGCTGGCTAAAGGCCAGAACCCTACTGAGGCCTACCTAAAAGACTATGGAGGGGTCTACACTACTTTAACCACCCTGAAGAAGCTTTAAACCCCCATGGATGAAGGAGAGGCAGCGAGGCCACCTGTCTCTTATAAAGCAAGATATAGGTGGGCACACACACCTGCCAACACCCTTCAACAAGTCGTGGTCGTGTTTGCCAGGTATCCACCAATCAGGCATGTCCTTGGAAGGCAGGCTCAGGTCCAGAGCACTCTTCAGGTTGGTGTTAGGTATGATGTCATTGCGGAGACGGTTGAGGAGGTCAACGCGCTCCAGGACACGACGGGCACGCTCCTCCGGCAACCTGTCAACCCCGATCTCTACCATCTCTGAAATATTGTTGCAAGATATATACTATAATATATATACAGCCCCACTATAATATGTCCATTGTCACTATATCTACTGTCTCACTACATGTCTCACTATACCTACTGTCTCACTATACCCGTCTCACTATACCCCCATCTCACCATTATCTACTCTATTTCTCTACTGTCTCACTATAATGTTTCACTATGGTCTCTACAAAGAGACATGATCCAATATAGGAGAGACTGGCTCTAGTTCCTTGGATCATCGGTCATCATGGCAGCCTAACACAACAACATAGTAACTCACTGTCGTTCTCTTCTTCAGAGAGACGGATGCCACACTGTCTCTTACACATGGCCATGAACGCTCGGAAATATTCCGTCAAGGTCTCGTCGTATTTCTTCTCCAGCCGTGACAACGTACGGAACTTTGACCAGTCGTATCTCTTCTCCTTCCTGATAACAATATTACTCAATGAAATACAACATGCACTATAATATAGACACACATACAACAGTATAATATACACACACATACAACAGTATAATATACGCACACATACAACAGTATAATATACACACACATACAACAGTACAATATAGACACACATACAACAGTATAATATACACACATACAACAGTATAATATACACACACATACAACAGTATAATATACGCACACATACAACAGTATAATATACACACACATACAACAGTACAATATAGACACACATACAACAGTATAATGTACACACATACAACAGTATAATATACACACACATACAACAGTATAATATACACACATACAACAATATACACACACACACAACAGTATACACACACATACAACAGTATAATATACACACACACACAACAGTACAATATATACACATACAACAGTATAATATACATACAACAGTATAATATACACACATACAACAGTATAATATACACACATACAACAGTATAATATACACACATACAACAGTATAATATACACACATACAACAGTATAATATGGTTACAGTAAACAGAGATAATGACAATATGGTAAAAAACCACTGAAAAAATAGTAAAAATGCCAACACTTGTGTGATGTTCGACACTATCAAGTAACAGTCCAACACTATAAAGTAAGTCTGACACTATAAAGTAACAGTCTGACACTATAAAGTAACAGTCTGACACTATCAAGTAACAGTCAGAGTATCTGAAGCACAGAAGGAAGCACTGACCAGGGAAGTGGAGAATACTGAGCCTAAATGATTCATACAGGAGACAGAGCAGCAGGTAAAAGCAATTCGTGAAATCGAAAGAAAGAAAAAGAAAGAAAGAAAAAGAAAGAAAGAAAAAGAAAGAAAAAGAAAGAAAGAAAAAGAAAGAAAAAGAAAAAGAAAAAGAAAGAAAAATAAAGAAAGAAAAAGAAAGAAAGAAAAAGAAAAAAAGAAAAAGAAAAAGAAAAAGAAAGAAAGAAAAGAAAGAAAGAAAAAGAAAGAAAGAGAAAAAGAGCCATAAACTACACCTAGTATTGGGTCGTTGCCCAGACAACCCCTAAACACCCTCCAGGTAGGCAAGCATGTAAACAGTGTGACACCATCAAGAAATAGTCACTATTCCTTGATAGTGTCAAAAGATCGTAGAAGTGCTGACAACTGCACTATTTTTTTCAGTGTTATCTATGAGATAATACATACATATACAGATTGAATAAAGTGTATGACTAGTCAGGTAATGTTTGCTTGAAGTTAAGACCAGTAAATACATTATGAAAAATTATCATCATCAGTAGCAGAGTACAAACTCTGCAGATGGAGCATGTCTAGCTACCTGTCTAACCTTCCTCCACACAATATAATCTACAGATGAAAAGTGTTGGAGGTTCGAGGTTCTGACCAGAGCTTTGGTAAGATGGGAGGGAGGAAGAAGGATGGATAAGGATGGAATGTAGGAAAGGTTGGGGGGGAGGAGGGGTAGGTGGGGTTGTAAAAGGGTAGTGGCCTATCCACTTTGGTGTATTTTGAATATGCGTGTGTGCATATCGAGTAATTTATTGAGACGTTGGTTTTATGAGTGGGATATGCTTCCTGCCCATCAATTGTTGTTATACCAGTGTGCCACTGAATTGTTGTTATACCAGTGTGCCACTGAATTGTTGTTATACCAGTGCACCACTGAATTGTTGTTATACCAGTGCACCACTGAATTGTTGTTATACCAGTGCACCACTGAATTGTTGTTATACCAGTGCACCACTGAATTGTTGTTATACCAGTGCACCACTGAATTGTTGTTATACCAGTGCACCACTGAATTGTTGTTATACCAGTGCACCACTGAATTGTTGTTATACCAGTGCACCACTGAATTGTTGTTATACCAGTGCACCACTGAATTGTTGTTATACCAGTGCACCACTGAATTGTTGTTATACCAGTGCACCACTGAATTGTTGTTATACCAGTGCACCACTGAATTGTTGTTATACCAGTGCACCACTGAATTGTTGTTATACCAGTGCACCACTGAATTGGAAGGATGCATACTGCATGCAATTGCTTTTTTTTTGAGGTTGATGCCACATCTACAGTGGCGCAAATAACTACGAGAGCACGTGTCTTGGCAGGGTACAATACCCACAATATAAAGCAAGTCTTGGCAGGGTACAACACCCACAATGTAAAGCAAAGAGTCTTGGCAGGGTACAACACCCCCAATGTAAAGCAAAGAGTCTTGGCAGGGTATAACACCCACAATGTAAAGCAAAGAGTCTTGGCAGGGTATAACACCCACAATGTAAAGCAAAGAGTCTTGGCAGGGTACAACACCCACAATGTAAAGCAAAGTCTTGACAAGGTACAACACCCATAATGTAAAGCAAGAGTCTTGCCAGGGTACAATACAATAAAGCAAGAGTCTTGCCAGGGTACAATACAATAAAGCAAGAGTCTTGCCAGGGTACAATACAATAAAGCAAGAGTCTTGCCAGGGTACAATACAATAAAGCAAGAGTCTTGCCAGGGTACAATAAAGTGCTGCACCAGTGACTACAGTCAGGGTAAACTCCTCATAAATGCGAAGGTACGAAGACTTTCCAACAGCCATCCTTCATACCTGGAGAGGGTTTCAGGGGTTAATTAATGCTCCCACAGCCCAGTCTGTGACCAGGCCTCGTGGTGGATCAAGGTCTGGTTAGCCAGGCTGTTACTGCTGGCCACATGTAAGCCAAAGTAAGAACCACAGCCCGGCTGGTCAGGTACTGACTTTAGGTGCCTGTCCAACTCCTCCTTGAAGACAGCCAGGGGTCTATTGGTAATCCCTTTTATGTATGTTGGGAGGCAGTTGAACAGTCTTGGGCCCCAGACACTTACTGTGTTGTCTCAGTGTACTTGTGGCACCAATGCTTTTCATTGGTGGAATGTTGCATCTCCTGCCGTGTCTTTTACTTCATAGGGAGTGATTTTCGTGTGCAGGTTTGGGACTAGTCCCTCTAGGATTTTTCAAGTGTATATTATCATGTATCTTACTCACCTGCATTCTAAGTAATATAAATCAAGGGACTTCAACCGTTCCCAGTAATTTAGGTGCTTTATCATACGTGTGCAGTGAAAGTTTTCTTTACATTCTCCAGGTCTGCAATGTTGCCAGCCTTGAAAGGTACGGTTAGTGTACAGCAATATTCCAGCCTAGAGAGAACAAGTAATTTGAAGAGAATCATCATGGGGTTGGCATCCCATGGGATGAACAACACGCCACTGAGTTCAAGGAAAAAAAAAACAGCAAGTTCCTCAAGTCTGTGATCAACCAGTTAGTACTAACAGTCCGGCAAGTCCAGAAATATGCAATAACACTAGTTCCACAGCTAAGCAGTACAAGCTATGAGCAAAGTGGTACAAGCTATAAGCTAAGTGGTTCAAGGCATGAGCTAAGTGGTTCAAGCTATGAGCTAAGTGGTTCAAGCTATGAGCTAAGTGGTTCAAGCTATGAGCCAAGTGGTACAAGCTATGAGCAAAGTGGTACAAGGTATGAGCTAAGTGGTACAAGGTATGAGCTAAGTGGTACAAGGTATGAGCCAAGTGGTTCAAGCTATGAGCCAAGTGGTACAAGGTATGAGCCAAGTGGTTCAAGCTATGAGCTAAGTGGTTCAAGGTATGAGCCAAGTGGTTCAAGGTATGAGCCAAGTGGTTCAAGGTATGAGCCAAGTGGTTCAAGGTATGAGATAAGTGGCTCAAGGAATGAGCTAAGTGGCTCAAGGTATGAGCTAAGTGGTTCAAGCTATGAGCTAGGTGATTCAAGCTATGAGCTAAGTGGTTCAAGCTATGAGCTAAGTGGTTCAAGCTATGAGCTAAGTGGTACAAGGTACGAGCCAAGTGGTACAAGGTATGAGCTAAGTGGTTCAAGGTATGAGCTAAGTGGTTCAAGGTATGAGCCAAGTGGTTCAAGCTATGAGCTAAGCAGTTCAAGCTATGAGCTAAGTGGTTCAAGGTATGAGCTAAGTGGTTCAAGCTATGAGCCAAGTGGTACAAGGTTTGAGCCAAGTGGTACAAGGTATGAGCTAAGTGGTTCAAGCTGAGCTAAGTGGTTTAAGGTACAAGCTAAGTGGTTCAAGCTATGAGCTAAGTGGTTCAAGGTATGAGCCAAGTGGTTCAAGGTATGAGCCAAGTGGTTCAAGGTATGAGCCAAGTGGTTCAAGGTATGAGCTAAGTGGCTCAAGGAATGAGCTTAGTGGCTCAAGGTATGAGCTAAGTGGTTCAAGATATGAGCTAGGTGATTCAAGCTATGAGCTAAGTGGTTCAAGCTATGAGCTAAGTGGTTCAAGCTATGAGCTAAGTGGTACAAGGTATGAGCCAAGTGGTACAAGGTATGAGCTAAGTGGTTCAAGGTATGAGCCAAGTGGTTCAAGCTATGAGCTAAGCAGTTCAAGCTATGAGCTAAGTGGTTCAAGGTATGAGCTAAGTGGTTCAAGCTATGAGCCAAGTGGTACAAGGTTTGAGCCAAGTGGTACAAGGTTTGAGCTAAGTGGTTCAAGCTCTGAGCCAAGTGGTACAAGGTATGAGCTAAGTGGTTCAAGCTGAGCTAAGTGGTTTAAGGTACAAGCTAAGTGGTTCAAGCTATGAGCTAAGTAGTTCAAGCTATGAGCCAAGTGGTTCAAGCTATGAGCCAAGTGGCACAAGGCATGAGCTAAGTGGTTCAAGCTATGAGCCAAGTGGTACAAGGTATGAGCTAAGTGGTTCAAGCTGAGTTAAGTGGTACAAGGTATAAGCTAAGTGGTACAAGGTATGAGCTAAGTGGTACAACCTAAGTGACATGAGCTAGATGATACCAGCTATGAAGAATGGCTAAAGGATTATAACATTAAGAGAGAAGAAACAGGAGAGCCATGGTAATAACATACAAAATACTGAGAGGAATTGCTAGATAGATAGATAGATAGATAGATAGATAGATATATATATATATATATATATATATATATATATATATATATATATATATATATATATATATATATATATATATATATATATATATATATATATATATAGAGAGAGAGAGAGAGAGAGATATGCAGGAAAGACATTGTAGTAACAGTAACACAACAGTTACAACACAGTGTAGTAACAGTAACAAGTTACAACAGTATAGTAACAACTGCAAGTTAAGACAGCAGTCACAGGGATGTTAGGAAGTAATTCTTCAGCTTTCGGAGTGATGAAGAAGGATAATAATCTCTAAGATGTAGATTTCATACACAGTTTTCAGAGCAGGCATAACAGTGCCCAAGCAACTAGCAGTGAGTGAATGGTGAAAGAGGGGCCAGGAGCTATGACCACCCTTGCAACAACATAACAGGTAAACACACAACTCTCAAACATAATTTTCACACATACACAGTAGGACCCTGCTTTACGGCATTCCACTAGTACGGACATTTCAAATTATGACCAAAACTCACTATACGGCTCCCCCCACCTGACTTTCTAATACAGTCGCCGCACCCCACCCACTTTGTTTACATTCTCTGTGAGCACTGCATCTCTCCATTATGTCTGGAAACTTTCCAAAATTCCAAGTGTTTTTAAAAGTTATTTCATATTTTATATATACTCTGATAATTATACTTATATGTACCTGTACCTAAATATACTTGCACACTGTGCTGGCGTACAGGTACACACTCTGCTGGTGTGCAGGTACACATTAAAATCAGTAAGTGTCTTGTGTCTTGAGATGCCATATTATAATGATAATACTCAATAATAATCACCGAGTCTCATTAAATGTCATGTTACGTTAATATACACATTTTCATTAATCCATCTATGATATTTTTTGAAAATTATATAATAAACAAGATATGAAACATATAAACATGATAAATACACCCCACAGTAGAATAAATTAACATAAATATGAGATACAGTGGAACCTTGAAAATCGAACATACCAAATATCGAACGTTTCGAAAATAAGACCATTTTTTCGGACAAACTGTGTACCAAAAATCGAACGCATTTCAAATTTCGGACCGCCGGGTACGGGACCTGTCCGCTGGCCCGCTCTGTCCGCGTCCCCGCGCAGGCGCCGTGAGCAGTCTTGCTTTGTTTATGCTTGAGTGAACACTAACCTGCGCTCTCATTCACACATTTTACGATTATTTTGTTGTGTTTAGTGCTTGTGGGACTGTGAAATAAGCTGCCATGGGCCCAAAGAAACTTGCTAGTGGTACCCCTGTGGTAAAGAAAGTGAGAAACACCATAGATGTGAAGAAGGAAATAATACAGAAGTATGAGAGTGGTGTGAGACTTGTTGAGGGAGGGAGTGGATGAGGTGCCTTCTTCAGAGATTAAGGAGATTTGTGCCAAGTGGAATGATGTCCAAATGTTTGTGTAGAAGTACCACCCTGAGCAAGCTGAAACAAGCCATCTTTGCAACAAGTTCAGTGACAGAACCATGTCACATTTTAGGGAAATGTTAAAGAGGCGCCAGAAACAGAGGACCGTGGACAGTTATTTTGTGAGACGGGTTCAGTGACTCAAGCTGGTCCTAGTGGCATTAAAAGACAGAGAAGGGAAGTAACCCCAGAGAGGGCTTTACCTGAAGTCCTCATGGAGGGGGATTCTCCTTCCAAACACTAACCCCAACTCCCTCTCTCCTCCCTATCTTCCAGATGCCATCACCAATCTTCAATAAAGGCAAGTAAAAATGTTATTTTATATTTTATATTATATGTATGTATTATTTTATATGTATGTTATTTTATATGTAAAACGGTAATTAATCTCTATAAAATGTGTTTTTTGTGTGAATATTTTTGGGTTTCTGGAATGGATTAATTGTATTTCCATTACAGTATTTCTTATGGGAAATATTGATTTGAATTTCAGACTTTTCGAAATTAGAACTAGCTCCTGGAATGGATTAAGTTCGATTTTTGAGGTTCCACTGTATGGTAGCTAGACGACTTGTACAAGTGAAAGCAAGAATAAAGTTTTCTCTGGTCCAACATCCGAGAAAAATGTGTATACAGCCTCTCCTCACTTAGCGACATACTCGTTTACCTAGGCCTCGGACTTAAGATGGGCTCTCTGACCAGTATTTATACCTAAATAATGTATATTAGAGCTAATTTCCGCTATTATGTTTTTTCAATACAGAGTACACTACTGTATGAACATTTAGAAATATACCATAAATATTATAAATGGTGCAAAGGTGACATTAAAACAATATCAAAGATGGTTGACACAAACTCACTACCATTATACATGGACCCTCAAGTTTACAACTGACCCCAACTTGACCTATTGTATAAGTGTATTTTTGTAAGTGCTTTTATAAGTGTATTTTTGGGGGTCTGAAACAGATTAATCTAATTTATATTATTCCTGATGAGAAGAAATTCATTCGGTTACAGCACTTGAACAGCCATCTGGAACAAAATAAGTTCTAAACTTGAGGGTCCACTGTACAGTGGTACCTTAAGTTATGAACTTAATTCATTCCAGAAGGCTGTTGAGTACCGATACCAAACGAATTTGTTCCCATGAGGAATAATGTAAATTAGATTAGTCCGTTTCAGACCCTCAAAAATACACTTACATGGGAGCTGTTCAAAACTCAAGGTACCACTGTAGTATGCTCCTCACTTAGCGACAAATTCGTTTAACAACCTAGTCTTAGGAAAAGAACTCTGTCGCTAAGTGAGAAGGTGTACTATAATATTACTGGGGGTAACTGTGGAAAATTATTCCTTTCATATGCCTTCACTCAGAGTGTCATTTCTTCTAAAAATGGTGTTACATGAGGATGGGAGTGTTCCTCTTTATTTATTCTACTGTATCAATATGGAGACAATTTGTATACAATGTAACTTGCACACAAACCAGACAAGTACGCCTGGTTTGTCTACAAAACTCGCATACGCCCAATTTGTTTACATAACTTCGCACCAGTCCTCTCTCATGTACTCATTCTCTTTCTCATTTATTCGTTTTATCTCATTTACTCACCTCTGACCCTACATTAAAACTACAAATATTTTAAGATAAGTAATGAGTGGATTGCTGGTGTCTTTTTTTTTTTCTGTCTCATAAACATGCAAGATTTTAAGTATGTCTTGCTACTTCTACTTACACTTAGGTCACATTACACATACATATACAAGCATATATATACACACCCCTCTGGGTTTTCTTCTATTTTCTTCCTAGTTCTTGTTCTTGTTTATTTCCTCTTATCTCCATGGGGAAGCGGAACAGAATTCTTCCTCCGTAAGCCATGCGTGTTGTAAGAGGCGACTAAAATGCCGGGAGCAAGGGGCTAGTAACCCCTTCTCCCGTATAAATTACTAAATTTAAAAAGAAAAACTTTCGTTTTTCTTTTTGGGCCACCCTGCCTTGACGGGATATGGCCGGGTTGTTGAGAAAAACAAAAAAAAGTAACGAGTGAACTGTATATGCATTTTATCGCTCTGGGACGCTTTAAATGTCATATGTGTGGGTGGGGTAGCCTGGTATGGTAGCCTGGCTGGCTACCATACATACCACACTTGATTTCTAACAATAAATACTACTCATCTCAGCCTGCATTAACCCTTTCAGGGTCCAAGGCCCAAATCTGAAGTGGTGCCCCAGTGTCCAAGAATTTTCCCAAAAAAAATTTGTTATTTTTTCTTATGAAATGGTGGAGAATCTTTTTGCGAAGGTAATAAAACAAAAAGTACGAAATTTGATGGAAAATTGACGAAATTATGCTCTCGCGAATTTTGATGTTTCAGCGATATTTACGAATCGGCGATTTTGCCGACTTTGACTTCCATTTTAGGCCAATTACATCATTCCAGTCGACCAAATTCTTAGCTATTTTACTAGTATTACTTCTATTCTATCAATTGAGCACAAGAAATCGCCAAGTCAACTGTTTCAACTACAAAATAAAGTGATCGGAAATTGGTAATTTGGCCAATTTAACACAAAGTTCAAAATATTTCAATTTCAAAATAGCATCCAGAATAAACAATGTAGGCATTCCTGGCACTAAACTAACATTTCCTCGGTACATTAGTTACATTTTGAGGCTTTACAAATAAATCCCATTTTTATTTTTTATTTACATAAAGAATTTTTATTCACACCAAAAAATAGAAGATTTACTGTTATGCAATATTGTAATAATTGTATAAATATCATCACCACATTTGTGAATGTGTATTAGATCCACCAGCTGGCGTGTATTAGACGTGTGAGGTCGTTTGTTTACTCTTGTACATCAACAAAAAATTAACATTTCTGCTATTTTGAGCTCAGTTTCAAGCCATTTCCGGTGCTAAAACCAATCAAAATCATCTCTATTTCTGTAATATGTCTTCCATTCTATCAAATGAGACCAAGAAATTGCAAATACAACTATAAAAAACATACGAAAAAAACACTGCAAAGTTGCTGTTTTAATCGAAAATCTTGGTTTCAGTTTTTTTTCTCTCATTATACACAGTGTGCTGCAGGATTTGTTTTATGTGGTGCACACATACCACATCGATGTATTCTCTCATATCTAGGCCCAAGTGTACCACTCACAGTTTATCAGAGTGAGCTGAGCTCATGACGTAGATCTACGGTTTGGACACTGAACGCAAAGCCGTAGATCTACGGGACGGACCCTGAAAGGGTTAAGACTACAAATATTTTAAGGTAAGTAATGAGTGTACTAAACGTGTACAGTGGTATCTTGACTTACGAGTGCCCCAATTTATGAGTTTTCAGAGTTATGAGCTGTCGCTCTATCAATTTTTTGCTTTGAGTTGTGAGCCAAAATCCGAGTTACGAGCAAGCTTCAGATATGTCGCCACTCACAGGAGAGGAAATATCTAAAATCTCCATAATAAATAACGTACCTAGGGATTGGCAGAGAGCATGCAAAGTTCCTTTGTATAAAGGCAAAGGGGACAAAAGAGAGTGCAAAAATTATAGGGGGAGAAGTGTGTTGAGTATACCTGCTAAAGTGTATGGTAGAGTTATTATTGAAAGAATTAAGAGTAAGACAGAGAATAGGATAGCAGATGAACAAGGAGGCTTTAGGAAAGGTAGGGGGTGTGTGGACCAGGTGTTTACAGTGAAACATATAAGTGAACAGTATTTAGATAAGGCTAAAGAGGTCTTTGTGGCATTTATGGATTTGGAAACGGCATATGACAGGGTGGATAGGGGGCAATGTGGCAGATGTTGCAGATGTATGGTGTAGGAGGTAGGTTACTGAAAGCAGTGAAGAGTTTTTACGAGGATAGTGAGGCTCAAGTTAGAGTATGTAGGAAAGAGGGAAATTATTTCCCAGTAAAAGTAGGCCTTAGACAAGGATGTGTGATGTCACCGTGGTTGTTTAATATATTTATAGATGGGGTTGTAAGAGAAGTAAATGCGAGGGTCTTGGCAAGAGGCATGGAGTTAAAAAGATAAAGAATCACACAAAGTGGGAGTTGTCACAGTTGCTCTTTGCTGATGACACTGTGCTCTTGGGCGATTCTGAAGAGAAGTTGCAGAGATCGGTGGATGAATTTGGTAGGGTGTGCAAAAGAAGAAAATTAAAAGTGAATACAGGAAAGAGTAAGGTTATGAGGATAACAAAAAGATTAGGTGATGAAAGATTGTATATCAGATTGGAAGGAGAGAGTATGGAGGAGGTGAATGTATTCAGATATTTGGGAGTGGACGTGTCAGCAGATGGGTCTATGAAAGATGAGGTGAATCATAGAATTGATGAGGGGAAAAGGGTGAGTGGTGCACTTAGGAGTCTGTGGAGACAAAGAACTTTGTCCTTGGAGGCAAAGAGGGGAATGTATGAGAGTATAGTTTTACCAACGCTCTTATATGGGTGTGAAGCATGGGTGATGAATGTTGCAGCGAGGAGAAGGCTGGAGGCAGTGGAGATGTCATGTCTGAGGGCAATGTGTGGTGTGAATATAATGCAGAGAATTCGTAGTTTGAAAGTTAGGAGGAGGTGCAGGATTACCAAAACTGTTGTCCAGAGGGCTGAGGAAGGGTTGTTGAGGTGGTTCGGACATGTAGAGAAAATGGAGCAAAACAGAATGACTTCAAGAGTGTATCAGTCTGTAGTGGAAGGAAGGCGGGGTAGGGGTCGGCCTAGGAAAGGTTGGAGGGAGGGGGTAAAGGAGGTTTTGTGTGCGAGGGGCTTGGACTTCCAGCAGGCATGCGTGAGCGTGTTTGATAGGAGTGAATGGAGACAAATGGTTTTTAATACTTGACGTGCTGTTGGAGTGTGAGCAAAGTAACATTTATGAAGGGGTTCAGGGAAACCGGCAGGCCGGACTCGAGTCCTGGAGATGGGAAGTACAGTGCCTGCATTCTGAAAGAGGGGTGTTAATGTTGCAGTTTAAAAACTGTAGTGTAAAGCACCCTTCTGGCAAGACAGTGATGGAGTGAATGATGGTGAAAGTTTTTCTTTTTCGGGCCACCCTGCCTTGGTGGGAATTGGCCAGTGTGATAATAATAAATAAATAATAACCAATGTGTAACATCCTTTCAATTTTGATACCACTGGTAGTGTCATCCTGCCAGAATGTTCTATAATGTATACCCTAAGTAAAGAGAAACAATTCTGGAACATGTGTAATACATGTTTGGCAGGCCGGCTGGTTGGGTGGATTAAGGGCATTTCAATTAATTTCAATGAGGAAAATTGATTTGATATATGAGCAAATAGTTACGAGCTCGGTCATGGAACAAATTAAACTCATAAGTCAAGGTACCACTGTATTTTACTTTTTACTGTTTTTTAATGCCTAGCTCTATTGCTAACTTAATACATGTTAGTGTAAACTTGTTATCTAGTATTTATATGCATTTATAAGTAGGTAAAAAGGGTGTTCCACTTTGCGGCGATTTCCGCTTTACGGCGGTAGCCTGGAACCTAACCTGCCATATAAGTGGGGCCTTACTGTACACAACATTTACACTTTAATAACAGTTAAATGTTAATATTATTATTATAGTGAAGGTAGACGAGTGAAGTAAGACTGACCTAATATACTCTACACCAAAGGTAGAGATGGTGCGGTAGAACTCGGCTTGCTCACGGTTGGACCACCGCCGCTGGTTGTAGTCTGTCTTGCGTAACTCTCGTTCTCGGATATATTCCGCCATGCGCTCCCGCCGCATCAACTTGTCCGCCAGGTAGTGGTCATAACCCTGCCAGTGAAGCAAGGGCAATTATTATATCCAGGGGCAAGCACTAAACCCACATGAAGCATACACCACCTGGAGGCCAGCAGGTGGTGCAAGTGCCTCACCACCACCACTTGGGGGCTGGCAGGTGGTGGTGGTGCCTCACCTAGGGGGCTGGCAAGTGGTGGTGGTGCCTCACCTAGGGGGCTGGCAAGTGGTGGCGGTGCCTCACCTAGGGGGCTGGCAAGTGGTGGTGGTGCCTCACCTAGGGGGCTGGTAGGTGGTGGTGTCTCACCTCTACCACCTTGGGACTGGCAATTCAATGAATGATGGTGAATGAGTCTTCATTTTTGGCTGACCCGGTCTTGGTGGGTGACAGCCAGCGAGGTAACAACACAGCAGGCGTCTTCCACCGAGGCAGTGCCACCCAAGAGAAGAAACACAATGGCCATCACTCAGTCAGTAACTATTGTTGTAGTATTGTTGACATCACAGCTCAGACAACTGTAAGATCCTCACCTTGTCTTACAAACCTAGTGAAGTGAGTCTGCCCGTAGGCCCACTGCCGTAGGCACATGCTACTCACCCTAACTTTGGCGTCGTGACGCAAGTCATTCTTCCTGTTGTTGCGCTGGTAAGATGTCACCAGTCGTCTGAGTCGACCGTTAATGTCGGACGTGGATGGGAAGTGGACCAACTTCTTGTCCGACATTGCCTTGTCTTCCTTCTCGTCGAACTTGTCGTCATCAGACTTGGAGGTGGAGGTGGAGACGGCCGGGCTAGACGGCAGCGGCGTCGGGTTAGAATCCTCATCATCTTTCTCATCTTCCTTATCTTCTTTGTCCATGTCATCTTCATTACTATACAAACAACAACAATAACCACCTTACAAACACACATGACTATTTACATACAAGAATAATAAAGTTTATTTGAATTGTAATGTCAAGACAAGTACTTTTATCAAGAGCGACTTGAATAAATGATGCTCTTTAATGACGAGACAAAGCTCTTGGGACAAGATTCTCAAGATAATTACAAAGGTTGTTGGGAAATTTGGGAGAGTATGTAAAGGAAGAAAATTAAAAATGAATATAGAAAAGAGCAAAGTGATGAAGGTAAGAGAAGACTAGACAATGATAGACTTAATACCAGATTGTGAGAGTAAGTCAATATATTACTTGACCCTTAAACTGTCCAAACGTAGATATATGTTGATGTGCGGCAGGCTCCGAACATAGATCTACGTTTTTTTTACACGCTTTCAAATGGGGAAAATCAAGGTCAGAGCGCGACTCGCGTGAACGTAGATCTACATTTGGACAGTTTAAGGGTTAATACCAGACTGTGAGAGTAAGTCAAGTGTATTTACATGTATGGGAGATGACATGTTAGTACATGATGGATCTATGGAACATGAGGTGAACCATGCAGTACGTGATGGATCTATGAACACGAGGTGAACCATACAGTACACAATGGATCTATGGAACATAAGGTTAACCATACAGTACATAAGTCTATGGCCGGGCTATTCAACTGGCGGAGTGAGGTCTGAATCCAGACCTTGTGAGTGTTGTAGTTAGAGCATGGACTTCAGGAGAAAGCCTAGTTAAATAACAGGTGTTACCATGTTCAGGATCAGGTGGTACACAAGAGCAAGATTAATACATTATTCTATCTGAATGGAATACATACACTGAATGTAATACAGTATTCTAGCATGGCTAAATAGTGATATTTTCTTCCATTCAATGGTGATTATCACTTGTGCAATGAAGTTGATTTTTCTGGCATTTTGGAAAAAGAGTTCAGCCACATATGTGCTGAGAGGCGACCTCCGTGCAACTTGGAATTTTGGGAAAGGTTGTACATTTGTGTTTGTGCAAGGTATGATTTTGGGTTTTCTCATTTTCTTTTTAGCAAGTTTGATTTTAATTTGGTGTGTCAACCTCTTATGAAAAATTACGTTGGTGGGGTATTTAGAATTGAGTCATTGTGATCAAATTCTTCACATTAATGTTTAATCAAATTAGTTAAAAATTATCCTCATTCTGGTTGTTCCTAATTTATGTTGAGTGGATATTAAACATGTTTTAATAAATACAGATAAATTTCAGTAATAAATGCATTACGTAATACAGAAAACAACTGCTTGACCAAACATGTCTTTGTCAAATTGACTGATATTTTCATACTTATTATTTTACAGGCTAAATATTACTTCTAGTTGTTGGGACTTTTAATGCTCCAGATATTTATTTTCATATCAAATTATTTGTTTTACTGTCATAACTTTTTAAAGTAGACATAAGATGTTCATAAAGAAGAAAGTTTGATTATGACAATTGTTAGTTCAAGGAAGACGAGATAACATTTACATCTTCATTCTTGCTATAAGCAGTTCTACGTCACTTTGTCTCATATGTAGTGAAACAATTGTCTTAGTGAACACCAGTAATATCAAACACATTATGAAACTAAACACAAGTGGATTTGAAAAGATGCATCAGCCAGGAACTGGAGAGAGAAACAAAAAAATAAATCAGCTAAAATCACAGTATGAGAGGTCAATCATAGTTGTTAATACAAGGACAGCCCAGGAGACAACAGTGCAATGTTCACTTAGAATAACTTGGATCTTGGGAAAACACAAGAAACCCTTCACTGATGCAGAAATTGTTAAAGAATATATGCTGGAAACTGCTGATGCATTGTTTGAAGATAAACCGAAAAAAGAGATAAAAGACAAAATGCAGATTCCATTATCTAATTCCACATCAATAAGGAGAACAGAACTATTGGCAGAACATCTTATGTCGCAACTTGATCTAGGACTGAAAAAAGCACCTTGTATTTCACTGGCTTCACATGAGTCAACAGACAGCACCAATAATACTCAACTCATGGTATTTGCGAGATATTATGATGCAGAGAAAAAATTTTTTTGCCAGGACTTGTTGAGTGTGACCGACCTTCAAGGAAGAACATGAGAGGATATATGGATCCTTGAAAAGCATGTTAGAATTGATATATATTGATGTCAAATTTCAGTGACCACAGATGAAGCTCCAGCCATGGTTGGTCAAGAGTGTGGACTGGTCGCAAGTTTAACCCTTTCAGGGTCTGTGCCGTAGATCTACGGCTTTACGTCCAGGGTCCAAACCGTAGATCTATGCCATGAGCTCAGTTCACTCTGATAAGCTGTGAGTGGTAAATTTGGGCCTAGATATGAAAGAATACATCAATGTGGTATGTGTGCACCACATAAAACAAACCCTGCAGCACACAGTGCATAATGAGAGAAAAAAAACAGACCGTGGTTTTTTATTAAAACAGCAACTTTGCAGTGTTTTTTCCTATGTTTTTTATAGTTGTATTTGTGTTTTCTTGGCCTCATTTGATAGAATGGAAGACATATTACAGAAATAGAGATGATTTTGATTGGTTTTAGCATTGGAAATGGCTTGAAACTGAGCTCAAAATAGTGGAAATGTTAAATTTTTGCCGATGTTCAAGAGTAAACAAACGACCTCACACGTCTAATACACGCCAGCTGGTGGGTCTAATATACATTCACAAATGTGGTGATGATATTTATACAATTATTACAATATTGCATAACAGTATATCTTTTATTTTTTGGTTTGAATAAAAATTCATTATGTGAATAAAAAATCAAAATGGAATTTATTTGTAAAGCCTCAAAACGTAACTAATGAACAGAGGAAATGTTAGTTTAGTGCCAGGAATACCTACATTGTTTATTCTGGACCCTATTTTGAAATTGGAATATTTTGAACTTTGTGTTAAATTGGCCAAATTACCAATTTCCGATCACTTTATTTTGTAGTTGAAACAGTTGACTTGGCGATTTCTTGTGCTCAATTGATAGAATAAAAGTAATACTAGTGAAATAGCTAAGAATTTGGTCTACTGGAATAATGTAATTGGCCTAAAATGGGAGTAAAAGTTGGCAAAATCGCCGATTCGTAAATATAGCTGACATCAAAATTTGCAAGAGCATAATTTCGTCAATTTTCCATCAAATTTCATACTTTTTGTTTTATTACCTTCAGAAAAAGATTCTCTACTATTTCATAAGAAAAAATAAATTTTTTTTTTTTTTTTTTGAAAATTCTTGGACCCTGGTGTGCACTTTGAAATTTGGCCTCTAGACCCTGAAAGGGTTAAAGGAAGATAATCCTGACATGATAACTTATCACTGCATTATCCACCAATCAGTACTGTGTGCCAGTCTTGAAGATGAGTATGGTAACCTCATGGACACTATTACCAAGCTAGTAAACTTACTTCAATCAACGTCAGCACAACAAGTCTACTCCGAAGCTTTCTAACTTAGGTCGATGCATGCTATGATGATTTACTTGTGCACAACAATGTGAGATGGTTGAGTAAGGGAAGGGTTTTGGAGCAATTTTGGGCAATCAGGAAAGAGTTACAGACTTTCTTCAAGGATCAAAACAGTGTGAAAGCAAAGGCATTTTCTGATTTTTTTGCAAGATGACAAAAAAATGGAGTGTGTTGGATTTTTGGCAGACAATGTCACATCTGAACGATCTCAACATTAAACTGCAAGGAGAAAAACATACGATCTTCAACACAATCTCAACAATTCAAGCTTTCCTAAGGAAATTGGAACTTTTTGCTAATGACGTTCAGAGCCAACTTTTACATTTCCCCAGACTTTTGGAGCAATGTAATGATGAAACAGATACTTCATACATCTATTTCATGAGAAGCTGATCAAAAATTTCAAGTTACACTTTGATGACTTTGTTCTTGGAAAACAGTTGCTGGTGTTCGTTCAAAACCTCTTTCTGGTGGTGGATATCACAGAATTCTCAGTCGAAGCAAAACAAATCTTCTAATGGGTAGATGCTGCAAAAATTCAACTGGAACTCATCGACTTCCAAGAGAATGTGACGCTAAGATAACTCTATGATTGTGCACCAGAAACATTTTGGTCAAAGGAAGGATCCCCTGTGAATTTTCCCACGCTTCACAGATTAGCAGTCCAGATTCTCACAATGTTTGGGTCCACCTCCTGCTGCGAGTCTGCGTTCTCAACTGTCATTTCTCTCACTAAACTAGCATAACAGAAAAACAGTAGATAAGCACACATACACCATACAAAGACAACTTACCTACAGTCATACACAGATAACATTGGTCTTGTTCATCATTACATGTTAAAATTTATCATTCTGTTATTATTATTATTATTTTTTTTTATTATCACACCGGCCGATTCCCACCAAGGCAGGGTGGCCCGAAAAAGAAAAACTTTCACCATCATTCACTCCATCACTGTCTTGCCAGAAGGGTGCTTTACACTACAGTTTTTAAACTGCAACATTAACACCCCTCCTTCAGAGTGCAGGCACTGTACTTCCCATCTCCAGGACTCAAGTCCGGCCTGCCGGTTTCCCTGAATCCCTTCATAAATGTTACTTTGCTCACACTCCAACAGCACGTCAAGTATTAAAAACCATTTGTCTCCATTCACTCCTATCAAACACGCTCACGCATGCCTGCTGGAAGTCCAAGCCCCTCGCACACAAAACCTCCTTTACCCCCTCCCTCCAACCCTTCCTAGGCCGACCCCTACCCCGCCTTCCTTCCACTACAGACTGATACACTCTTGAAGTCATTCTGTTTCGCTCCATTCTCTCTACATGTCCGAACCACCTCAACAACCCTTCCTCAGCCCTCTGGACAACAGTTTTGGTAATCCCGCACCTCCTCCTAACTTCCAAACTACGAATTCTCTGCATTATATTCACACCACACATTGCCCTCAGACATGACATCTCCACTGCCTCCAGCCTTCTCCTCGCTGCAACATTCATCACCCACGCTTCACACCCATATAAGAGCGTTGGTAAAACTATACTCTCATACATTCCCCTCTTTGCCTCCAAGGACAAAGTTCTTTGTCTCCACAGACTCCTAAGTGCACCACTCACTCTTTTTCCCTCATCAATTCTATGATTCACCTCATCTTTCATAGACCCATCCGCTGACACGTCCACTCCCAAATATCTGAATACGTTCACCTCCTCCATACTCTCTCCCTCCAATCTGATATTCAATCTTTCATCACCTAATCTTTTTGTTATCCTCATAACCTTACTCTTTCCTGTATTCACCTTTAATTTTCTTCTTTTGCACACCCTACCAAATTCATCCACCAATCTCTGCAACTTCTCTTCAGAATCTCCCAAGAGCACAGTGTCATCAGCAAAGAGCAGCTGTGACAACTCCCACTTTGTGTGTGATTCTTTATCTTTTAACTCCACGCCTCTTGCCAAGACCCTCGCATTTACTTCTCTTACAACCCCATCTATAAATATATTAAACAACCACGGTGACATCACACATCCTTGTCTAAGGCCTACTTTTACTGGGAAAAAATTTCCCTCTTTCCTACATACTCTAACTTGAGCCTCACTATCCTCGTAAAAACTCTTCACTGCTTTCAGTAACCTACCTCCTACACCATACACTTGCAACATCTGCCACATTGCCCCCCTATCCACCCTGTCATACGCCTTTTCCAAATCCATAAATGCCACAAAGACCTCTTTAGCCTTATCTAAATACTGTTCACTTATATGTTTCACTGTAAACACCTGGTCTACACACCCCCTACCTTTCCTAAAGCCTCCTTGTTCATCTGCTATCCTATTCTCCGTCTTACTCTTAATTCTTTCAATTATAACTCTACCATACACTTTACCAGGTACACTCAACAGACTTATCCCCCTATAATTTTTGCACTCTCTTTTATCCCCTTTGCCTTTATACAAAGGAACTATGCATGCTCTCTGCCAATCCCTAGGTACCTTACCCTCTTCCATACATTTATTAAATAATTGCACCAACCACTCCAAAACTATATCCCCACCTGCTTTTAACATTTCTATCTTTATCCCATCAATCCCGGCTGCCTTACCCCCTTTCATTTTACCTACTGCCTCACGAACTTCCCCCACACTCACAACTGGCTCTTCCTCACTCCTACAAGATGTTATTCCTCCTTGCCCTATACACGAAATCACAGCTTCCCTATCTTCATCAACATTTAACAATTCCTCAAAATATTCCTTCCATCTTCCCAATACCTCTAACTCTCCATTTAATAACTCTCCTCTCCTATTTTTAACTGACAAATCCATTTGTTCTCTAGGCTTTCTTAACTTGTTAATCTCACTCCAAAACTTTTTCTTATTTTCAACAAAATTTGTTGATAACATCTCACCCACTCTCTCATTTGCTCTCTTTTTACATTGCTTCACCACTCTCTTAACTTCTCTCTTTTTCTCCATATACTCTTCCCTCCTTGCATCACTTCTACTTTGTAAAAACTTCTCATATGCTAACTTTTTCTCCCTTACTACTCTCTTTACATCATCATTCCACCAATCGCTCCTCTTCCCTCCTGCACCCACTTTCCTGTAACCACAAACTTCTGCTGAACACTCTAACACTACATTTTTAAACCTACCCCATACCTCTTCGACCCCATTGCCTATGCTCTCATTAGCCCATCTATCCTCCAATAGCTGTTTATATCTTACCCTAACTGCCTCCTCTTTTAGTTTATAAACCTTTACCTCTCTCTTCCCTGATGCTTCTATTCTCCTTGTATCCCATCTACCTTTTACTCTCAGTGTAGCTACAACTAGAAAGTGATCTGATATATCTGTGGCCCCTCTATAAACATGTACATCCTGAAGTCTACTCAACAGTCTTTTATCTACCAATACATAATCCAACAAACTATTGTCATTTCGCCCTACATCATATCGTGTATACTTATTTATCCTCTTTTTCTTAAAATATGTATTACCTATAACTAAACCCCTTTCTATACAAAGTTCAATCAAAGGGCTCCCATTATCATTTACACCTGGCACCCCAAACTTACCTACCACACCCTCTCTAAAAGTTTCATTCTGTTAATCAGTATATATATTAATTATTCAGTTTGAAAATTCCATTTAAGCCAATTTGAGTAAACAAATCCAAAACTTGTTCGATATAAGGTAAAAATTATTTTTTCCCACTATTTATCTTCATATTTTGTAAATTTTTATAAGATGAGGACTGAAAATGAAGTTCATAGAAGCGATTAGTACACTGACCTATACTCGGATTTGTTGCTTTTCATGATTGTGTGTAAAAAATGTATCTGGACCTTTGTACACATTGGTACTTGTCCAAGTGGACCTTTGCTCACAGTAGTTGAGTAGCCCTGGTCTATGGAACATGAGGTGAACCATACAGTACATAATGGATCTATGGAATTTGAGGTGAACCATACAGTACATGATAAGTCTATGCAACAACATGAGGTGAACCATACAATACATTATAGATCTATGGAACATAAGGTGAACCATACAATACATGAGGGATAACAGGTGTGTTGTCATCTGTGGAAAGAAATTGGCCTATGTGGGTGAAAGAGGTAATGTAACAAGAGTATAGTGGTACCAACACTTATGTGGGTGTGAAGCATGGGTTTCAAACATTAGGGCCAGGAGGAAGATGGAGGCAGTAGGTGTGTCAAGTTTGATGTCTGGTGTGATTATTATACAAATAATTCTAAGTGTAGAAATTATAATGTGATTCGAGTTGATCCAAGGTACAATATAGAGGCGAGGAGGGGTTGCAGAGGTGGAATGGGTGTAAGTGATGGTTAATGTGTTCTCATCTCTGGATCAGCCTGTCACAGCACGACAGCAATAGTTAAAAATGTATTGTAATTAAACTTTCATCAAATACGTTGGACAACAGCTCAAAGCTGCATCAACTTACATGGTTGTGTTCATCTCGGCCATAAGTGCGGCCTTGTCAGGGGGTCCACAGCGGCTCAGGAAGCAGAGTGCTGGGTCGTTCCTCATGACATTGTAGCGCTCGTAGCCATGCTTGTAAACGCCCACCAGCAAGGAACGGTCGGCCTCCAGGTCCCACCAGGGCTTGGGCGGTAACTCTGTCGTTGGTGGATTGATGTTCAGGTCCGATGCTTTGCAGCCTTCATCAATCTGCCAATGGAATGAGGAGTGAATTATTTTAGCCTCTACAAGAAAGCACTATAAGGAATTACCTTGCTACAAGTACACAGATATAACAATTACCTTGCTACAAGTACACAGATATAACAATTACCTTGCTACAAGTACACAGATATAACAATTACCTTGCTACAAGTACACAGATATAACAATTACCTTGCTACAAGTACACAGATTTACAGTCACTGCACTTCCTACCTCCAAGTACAGTTAACATTCATAACACTACAAGGACAGTAACCAGTCAGAAACACTACTAGGGCAGTAACCAGTCAGAAACACTACAAGGGCAGTAACCAGTCAGAAATACTACAAGGACAGTAACCAGTCAGAAACACTACAAGGACCGTAACCAGTCAGAAACACTACTAGGGCAGTAACCAGTCAGAAACACTACAAGGACAGTAACCAGTCAGAAACACTACAAGGAGAGCAACCAGTCAGAAACAGTATAAGGACAGTAACCAGTAACCAGGTACTAGTAGGTTGGTAGACAGCAACTGCTGCCCAGGGAGGTACTACCATCCTGCCAATTGAGTGTAAAATGGAAACCTGTAATTGTTTTACATGATGGTAGGATTGCTGGTGTCTTTTTTCTGTCTCATAAACATGCAAGATTTCAGGCACATCTTGCTAATTCTACTTCCACTTAGGTCACACTACACTTGCCTGTACAAGCATATATATACACACCCCTCTGTTTACTTATTTTCTTACTAGTTCCTGTTCTGGTTTATTTCCTCTTATCTCCATGGGGAAGTAGAACAGAATTCTCCCTCCGTAAGCCATGCATGTCGTAAGAGTCGACTAAAATGCAGGGAGCAAGGGGCTAGTAACCCCTTCTCCTATATACATTACTAAAGTTAAAAAGAAAACTTTTGTTTTTCTTTCTGGGCCGCCCCGCCTCGGTGGGATACTCCCGGTGCGTTGAAAGAGAAGAATATTTTGAAAGTGCCAACTGAGGCTGAGAATGAGAGATTGTGCTAGGAGAGAGTCATTTATCAAGCTTATTCAGAAGATTTTGATTTTTCATATTTTAACCAAGACAAAATACTGGACACAAACAGATAGTTGTAGAAGAGTGCAAGAGATTATCAGTGTAAACGACTCATAATTGTAGTCAGTTTCACAACAAAGAGCTTGTTAAAAAATGTATCGTGAAGCTTGTAAAGATAGATCACAGGTAAACAGTGACAGCAGCCCTTCAGGGTATGACAAGGAAGGATCCACAAGTCAGAATCAATCTGTTGAAGAACTGAACCAAAATATTTGTGAGGATTTGCAGTTATATGAGAATACAAACATAAGAAACATCAAAACTATATTTCAACCCAATCCTGACCAAGCCTTTGAGACTCACCTTCACTGGTTGTCATCAAGTGAGGATTTGGTTGATGGTCAAAAATGAAGCTGCATTCCAGAAGAATAATTTTGTTGCAGCCAGGTTGAAAATTTCAGAAAATTGAAGGATATCCATAATCCTGTGGTATATGTGGATACGAGCCTGGAGCTACAGGAGGAAGGTTCAGAAGTCCTACCTCAGGGACTTCTGTCCAAAGATCAAGACTGCCCTCTTGGGGTGTGTTGTAAAGTTGCAGCTAAGCTAATCCATCACAGGGAAGCACTTCATGAGCTCCTCAAATCATTAGATAACCTCCAAGCTATTGTAGAAGGTCAGTGCAAGCCTACATCAAGTGACACTATTGACAAAGACTGGAAATCCCACACTGAGCTTAACTCAGGGGTAAATAACTGGTGGAATTCTGTCATCGCTAAGGTCCCACAGACTGACAGAGTTCAAAACACTACCTTTGGGAATTCTAACACAATTCCTCTGACCACCACAGAGGGAACAAATCCTCTTCCCAGCAACGAAGGAAACCTTGGATCTGTTAATTCTCCTACACCTGACATCTCTGCTTCAGCCACTGCCAGTCCACTTGACAGTGCACATACCATCTCTGATCCTACACCTGTCAGCACACCTGCCAACACTATTCCAGAATCTGGCAGCAGTGCTTTATCAGCAAGTTCTGAGTCAGGAGTTTCTCCACAAGAGATTGGTGCAGTTAATAATCAGGGAACTATCACTTCACCTGATCACCTACTGCGCCAAAGTACGAACAGCAGGGACACATCTGTCAGAACTGGTAGAGGACAGGGCAGAGGACGTGGCGGAGGAAGACATCTACAGTCGTCTCACCCTCCACTAACACAGTTCCAGCGGCAGAATCTGAGGACAAATCTGCAAAACACAGGAGGTGCAACAAATCATAGTCCACCCTCCCAGGCACCTAGGCTGTGCTCTCGCTGTCACCGGAAGGGGCACACAGCCAGCAACTGCCTGCAAGATACCAGGTGTAATTACTGCTACAAGAAAGGACATCAGGAGGACCAGTTTCGGAAGAAAAAGGAACTTGACAGACAGGACCACCTGTTTAGAGACCTATTCTCAGAATAAACCAGCATGATCTCTGAATTGGTGAACACACTCACACGTCACCCACTCAGCTACTCCTATCCCAGTCCAGCAGGTGGTATTGTGCCTTATACAAGACCACAGACCTACATCCCTGCAGCTGCCTCAGTACCCTACCTCTCTCAAGGGCAGGTACCTTACATGCCCTACACACCCACCACCTCAAGCTGACCACATCATCATGAGGAGCCAGTCTATCAGCATCCTGTCGGCCAACATTAGAGGTTTCATTACTATTGTTGGAGAGCTCACACACAGTTTTGTGAACACTCGACATCCCGACATGATAGCTGTTGTTGAAACATTTTTGGATGACAGGACTCCAGAAAATTTTGCGAGAATTGCTGACTACACCTCATGGATGAGAAGAAACAGGCAAGGACAAGGAGGAGGTGTTGCTGTGTGCTTCTCTAAAAGTGTTCATGCCCAGCACATTGATGTTGCCATCCCTATACATCTTGAAATGATGTTCTTCAAGCTCTGCATAAACACTAGTACCTCTGTACTAGCATGTGCAATGTACAGACCTCAGTGGCAGCATGCAGATCCCATCAACTTCCTAATGGAAAATATTGACTCTCTTCTGCTACAACACAACTGTTAACGTATCATAATTGTTGGTGACCTCAACCAGCACCTTATACAGAGGGACTTTGATGACCTTCTTGCAGTGTTTGACATGAGAAACTTTGTTGATTTCCCTACTCACATCTCTGGCTCCTCCCTTGACCCAGTAGTGAGTGATCTGGCAGAAGGCATAGTCACTTGTCAACCCCTCGGCTACGTTGGATCGTCTGACCACAAGGCTGTTTTTTACGACACTTAAGATCCCAACAGAACGAGGCGAGGAGTCCACACGCACAACCTGGCTATGGGAAAGAGGTAATTGGCCAGCCCTTCGCTCTGAGCTTGCCACCACCGATTGGAATGCTCTTCTCCAAGGGGATGTTGACAACCAAGTGAAAGCCTTCACTGGACACATCCTTAATCTACAACAAGAACACAATCCTCACCGGCAATATGTGACAAAGCCTACGGATCAGCCTTGGTTTGGCTTTCGTTGTAGAGAGGCTGCTACTGCTAAGTACAAAGCATGGCGAAGGTATAAGAGACATCCTACCACCTATAACAGGAACTTGCACAGGCAAGCCTGTAGACATATGGGTGATGTTCAAAAGTGGCCTGGGGACAGTTGGTACCAAAGATGAGGAGGTACTTGTCCCTCCTCCCATGGGAGACTTAGGTCTCAGACACTCCCTAAAGAGGGAGCCAAGGCCGGGCCACCACTTGGAAAAGGCCCGGGCCGGGAGAATACCGGCTAATCTTTAATAATAATAAAGTGGGCCATTGCTAAATGGGAGGTGGACACTAAAAGAAAGCTAGCATTAGGTAGGGTAGACTCCAAAACCTGGTGGTCCCTGGTCAAGGACAGACAAGGTTATCTGCCTGATGAACTCATTCCACCTCTAAATCGACAGGATGGGACCACCTCTACTAGTAGTCAAGAGAAGGCGGACCTCTTTGCTGAACACTTTGCTACCAAAATGCAAGTTCCTGATCCAGCAAGGGACCCTCCTTGGCTAGCTGCAAGAACTGTGTCAAAACTGTCAGTGGTGACAATAAGGCAGGAGGAGGTGCATTTCCTTCTTAAATCGCTTGACCAAGAAAAGGCTGTGGGCCCAGACAAGTTGAGCCCAAGATTGCTGAGAAGATGTGCAGACCAGCTAGCAGCACCTCTAACTCGCATCTTTCAGCACTGCCTAGTACAGTGTAAATGGCCCTCTCTATGGAAAGAGGCAAATGTAGTCCCTGTTCACAAAAAGAAGAGCAGAGCAGAAATCAGCAACTATAGACCAGTGTCACTCCTGTCAATCACTGGTAAGATCCTCGAGACAATAATCTCAAGACAAATGACAGAGTTTTTTGACTATCACTCGCTACTTTGTGATCGTCAATATGGCTTCAGGAAAGGTTACTCTGCTGCTGATCTGTTGTTAAACCTCTCCACTAAGTGGCACCAGCCACTGGATGAATCCAAAGTCAGCTGTGTGGTAGCACTGGACATCGCTGGCGCTTTCGACCGGGTGTAGCACCAGGGCCTCTTAGCAAAACTTCAAGCACTGGGAATTGCAGGCCCTACGCTATGTCTCCTCAGCGATTACCTTCAGGGTAGATCTCTAAGTGTAGTTCTCAATGGAACGGAATCAGCAAGACATCCTATTGGGGCAAGTGTTCCACAAGGAAGCTGCTGGGACCACTGTTATGGAATGTCTACTTCAACGACCTTCTTCATCTAATCCCAGAATCACATGCATATGCAGATGACTGCACACTGACATTCACTTATCCAAGAGAAGAAATGCCAGCTGCTCTAAGCTACATCAATCACCAGCTGAGAGCTATATCAGCTTGGGGAAACAGATGGCAAGTAACATTTGCACCTGAGAAAACGCAAATGATGATCGTCTCTAGGCACCATGATGGTAATGCTGGTGCAGTAGTAAGGATGAATGGGAGGGTGTTGGCACCTGGAGAAGAAGTTGATATCCTTGGGGTGAAATTTGACTCCAAACTAACCATGAAGAACCATGTTGTAAATCTTGCAAACAAGGCAGCCAGGAAGCTTACAGCACTTCGCCGTATCTCGCATCTACTTGACAGTAGGGGTTGCAAGATTCTGTACGAGGCACAAGTACGTTCGCACCTTGAGTATGCTCCACTTTCTTGGTTTGCCTGCCCCCCCTCTCATCTGCAACTGCTTGAGAGAGTAGAGAACAGAGCAAGACGTCTCATCTCTCGCCTGGACCCATCCTGGATAGATCTGTCATTTCAGCAGAGCATAGGAGGGATGTGGGTGGCCTTACTGTTATGTACAAGGCCAATATTGTCAAAGTACCACACTTGGATCCACTTCGAGGACAGCGTGAAACAAGCTTTTATGCCACAAGACGGGCAGAAAGCAGCAACTTCACTCTGGCTGTACCCTTCTCCAGAACTTCACTCCATCTGAGATCCTATATACTCAGGATGACTCAAGTATGGAACACATTTGTACAGCATAATGATGTCAACGAGATAAAGTCAGTTGATCAAATGAAAATGCTGGCCCACAGATGGCTCCAACTTCATCCTGTTCCCTACTTGTATGTCTCATAACAATAAAAATGCTTTCAAATGAGCTGATGTAGGTAACAGCTCTTAGCTTGCCAATAAAGCTAGGAATCCTTAACCTGTAAATAGCTTGTCAATGAAGCTAGGGATCCTTAACCTTGTCAAACCCTGTGTAAAAAACTCGAGTAATTGTGATACAGTACAAAAGCAATGAAAATTCTCTCATTGATTTCCAAGATAACAACAGTGCTTGCGAGGATAACACTACGTCTTAGGTACCACTTTGTCAAATACTGATCCACCACAAGGCCTGGTCTCAGACCGAGCCGCGGGGGCGTTGACCCCCAAAACCCTCTCCAGATATACTCTAGTGAGAAATATTACACAAAAGGAACATTCTGGAAGGTTTAGTTATTAATCTGCAGACAAAATATTCCTCATGAATGCAAGAGTCTCACCAGAGGTGTAAAGCAGAGGTGTTCAGGGTACATTGAGAGAAAGCAATACAAGGCGATCAACATAACTATCTTTAACTACAATATCAGATCTTTAAGCAAGCATTACGATGACCTCATAGCATTACTAAATTCCTTACATGCCAATATGTCCATCATTACACTAACTGAAACCTGGCTAAAGCCTGATAGTACAGATGTCTATGCCATTCCTGGTTACACAGCCATACACAACTGTAGGCCAGACCAACAAGGGGGTGGCACAGCCATATACTACTCAGACCAACTAGAATGTATCACTAATACTTGCACAAGGGATGAACATGGGGAATATATAATAGCTAAATTCAAATCCAAATACCTACAAAAACCTCTCACATTGATAAACATTTACAGAGTTCCACAGTCAAACATTAGCCAATTTAGTCAAAACCTAGGAAGTATGATAACTGATGCACGCATGAACAAAGATCACTTACTACTCTCAGGTGACTTCAATATAAATCTCCTGCAAGACCAGGACCCACACGTTACTGAATTCACAAACACAATGAGTAACTGTATGTTGCTACCAACAGTAACAAAACCTACAAGAGTTACAGAGACTAGTGTTTCCCTACTTGACCACATCTGGACCAACACCATATCCCCTTTAAAATCAGGCATAATTACAGATAATACCACAGACCACTACCCTACTTTTCTCATAACAACTCTTGGTAAATTACCCCAAGACACTACTAAAGTCACCTTCAGACTTCACAATGAGGCAGCCATTAATAACTTCACAACAGCAGTAGCAAACATTGACTGGCACACTGAGCTAGAAATCTATACAGATATTGACGAATGTATTAATAATTTTCTAAAAAAGACCCAATACCTCTATAACAAGCACTGCCCTAAAAAAACTAAACAGATGACAGCTAAGAGACTGAACAGTCCCTGGTTAACACCCAGCATTCTCAAATCCATAAATACAAAACACCAATATGAAAAACAGTACAGAATGGGTCACATAACCAGAGACCAAACAAAACGTTACTCGTCAATCCTAACCAGCCTGATAAGAAGGGCAAAAAAATTGTATTATGAGAACAGATTATCCAACTTACGAGGTGATATAAAAAAGACCTGGAAAACCCTATCAGAAATTCTAGGAACAAAAAAGATATCACGAAATAGCGAAATAAAATTAGCAAAATCAGATGAACCCCAACTCCCACCAACAGAAACAGCAAACAGACTCAATGATTTCTTCTCCACTATAGGACAAAACCTTGCCAATAAAATCCCAAGCTCAGATACCCCACCAAATGACTACCTCACTGGCAACTACCCGAACACACTGTTCCTAGCTCCGACTAACCCATACGAAGTCTCCCTTATTATCAACACGCTAAAAAACAAGGCAGGAGATTTAAATACCTTACCACCCTTTATATACAAAAAAGTGTCAGAAGTGCTATCACCAATCATTGCAACACTCTTTAACAAATCCATTGAATCCTCCACCTTCCCTACAGTACTCAAAATAGCAAGGGTCACCCCGATCCACAAAGGAGGAGACCAAACAGAGTTGAATAACTATAGGCCAATATCCAACTTACACCCTCTCTCAAAAATCTTCGAAAAATTAATTCATAAACGAATCTACTCCTACCTTATCTCCCAAAACATACTCAACCCCTGCCAATTTGGATTCAGGCCAAATAAAAATACTAATGATGCTATTATACACATGCTAGAACATATATACACTGCAATAGAGAAAAAAGAAGTCCCACTGGGGATCTTCATTGACTTACGTAAAGCTTTTGATACAGTTAACCATGACTTGCTCCACGTAAAATTGTCACACTATGGTATAAGAGGGCACTCCCTCAACTACCTCAAGTCATACCTCAGCAACAGAAGCCAATATGTGTATGCAAATGGGGCAAACTCTTCTACACAACCAATTACAGTTGGTGTCCCACAGGGAAGTGTCCTTGGCCCTCTTCTCTTTCTCCTATACATAAATGACCTACCAAATGCTTCGCAATTACTCAAACCCACACTATTTGCAGATGACACTACATACGTCTTCTCCCACCCGAGCCCAGTCACGCTAGCCAATACTGTAAATACCGAATTACAGAAAATATCTACCTGGATGAGGACTAACAAACTTACACTAAACATTGACAAAACCTACTTCATTCAGTTTGGTAACAGAGCTACAGATGTCCCTCTTAACATAATGATAAACGGATCACCTATCACAAAGCTAACAGAGGGAAAATTCTTAGGAATCCACCTTGATAATAGACTCAAATTTCATACACATATACAACAAATTTCTAAGAAAATTTCCAAGACTGTAGGCATACTATCGAAGATACGGTACTATGCTCCACAGTCAGCCCTCCTGGCCCTATATCACTCTCTTATTTACCCCTATCTCACCTATGGAATTTGTGCATGGGGCTCAACAACAAGTAACCATCTCAGACCACTAATTACCCAACAAAAGGCTGCAGTTAGAATGATAACAAATTCTCACTATAGGCAGCACACTCCACCAATATTCAATACACTAAACCTATTCACCATACAAAACATTCATACTTATTACTGCACCTATTACATACATAAAACACTTAACTCTGATATTAACCCTCCCCTCAAACATCTCCTTGCCAACCTCAACAGAACACATGACCATAACACAAGGCACAGATCACTCTTTGATATTCCTCGTGTCCATCTCACACTATGCAAAAACTCAATGCACATAAAAGGCCCTAAAATCTGGAACTCATTACCTGTAAATATAAAAGAAACACTACCTGTTTATAAATTAAAGTCTCTTCTCAAAGATCACTTACTCACCCAAAACCAAATAAATACTGAATAACTGAACCTTATAAATTGTATATCTTAAATTATTATTATTTTTTATTATTATCACACTGGCCGATTCCCACCAAGGCAGGGTGGCCCGAAAAAGAAAAACTTTCACCATCATTCACTCCATCACTGTCTTGCCAGAAGGGTGCTTTACACTACAGTTTTTAAACTGCAACATTAACACCCCTCCTTCAGAGTGCAGGCACTGTACTTCCCATCTCCAGGACTCAAGTCCGGCCTGCCGGTTTCCCTGAATCCCTTCATAAATGTTACTTTGCTCACACTCCAACAGCACGTCAAGTATTAAAAACCATTTGTCTCCATTCACTCCTATCAAACACGCTCACGCATGCCTGCTGGAAGTCCAAGCCCCTCGCACACAAAACCTCCTTTACCCCCTCCCGCCAACCCTTCCTAGGCCGACCCCTACCCCGCCTTCCTTCCACTACAGACTGATACACTCTTGAAGTCATTCTGTTTCGCTCCATTCTCTCTACATGTCTGAACCACCTCAACAACCCTTCCTCAGAAAAACTTTATAAAAACTTTATATCTTAAATGTTTCTCACAATTATATCACATAAATGTTAAACCTAAAACCCAATCTAACTTTATTATTTTTTAAATACACTACCTAACAGAATACTCCATTCTACTGAATGTACAACAATGCATACAACCATATGACCTGTCTTTGTAATACTCACTTGTGCTTTATAGTAATCTGTATACATTAAAGTTTTATCACTGATGTCATCATTGCTTAGTTCATCTTAAGTTAATTTTAAGCCAGCCCGTAATGCTATGCATAGTATAAGTGGCTTTGGCATGCTGCTCTTATCTGTATTTTTTGTACCTCTGTATGTGTGCTCAAATTTTTAAATAAATAAATAAATAAATAAATATATAACAAACACCAAGACAGCCGGAGTTGTCTTGAAGAAAGAGCAACAAGTTCTTCAATATAACACCAAGACAACCCTGGTTGTCTCTAAGAAGGAATAACACAAGTTCTTCAAATTAGTTAGTCAACAGCTGAGCTGTGGTACCTGTTGCACTGAATGCAGCCAGTACCAAGAGCCTGGTTGATCATATGGTCAACCAGGTCTGGTCTGGTGTGGGACCAGGTTACTGGTACAGCCATTCCAATAACTGTTTACATGTCTGTAGCCAGCACTACATCAGCATGTCAAACCCATACAAACCCACTCATCTCCACTCACTCTGATCTAAAATCTCACACACAACTTGCCTGCTGGATGTTCAAGCTCCCACCCCTTAAAACTTCATCCATACACACCCACAAAACATTTTTTGCCTCTTATCCAATAATTTTTCTAGAGCCAAATTTTCTTATTTTTTGAGAGCATCAGAGTGTGTATGTATAAGGGACAGACCTCAATATAACACTGACCTGCAGATAATGATCACCAATGATCTCCTGCTTGATGTAGAAGAGAAGACGTACTCTGAGGAGGACCTTGTTGGAGTGTCGTGTCAGGTGTCGCGAGTATCCCTGATCTAGGTAAACCTCTGTGTCATACTTCTCCTCCTTAGCCCAGTCTGCACCTTCCATGTGAGAAGCGACCAGCTTGGCTTCTCTTATCTTCTTCTTGCCCTTCCTGCCTCGTGGCACTGGAGCGGAGAGGCCGATGTGGTTGTGGTGGATGCGAGTCTTGCCGTCCGACGTGGGAGAAATGAGATCGAATATGAAGCCCTTAATTTTGTCATCACCACGGTAATAGCGAATGCAGAAGAGAAGGATCATGCGAGCACAATCCTGGACATCCACTTCTTTCCAGGCTGGACGGAAGTCACCGTGGGCAAGGATCTCCTTCCATCGTCCCCAGCCATAGATCAACAAGCCCTTCTCCACTTTGAAGCATTCTGAGCGTAGCCACTGGCCATACCTGACGACATCCGGGTCCAGTTGCTCCTCCTCTACTACCCAGCGGGACGCCCTCGTGTTACGTGCACCTCTACCTCCTCGTCCTCTGTTGCGGCCCCGGCCTCGACCCCGGCCCCGAGATCTACTATTCGCTTCTATGACCATTTCCGGCTCTAAATCCCTCTCTTGGCCAGAGTCACTGGCCGAGGACTCCAGGTCACTGCAGTCCAAGACAGACTCATCGTGGCCGTACCTGCGGATCTGAGATCTCCTCCTCGGCTCTTCAACGATCAACGTCTTCTGTATGGCAGAAAAAAGAAAATTTGGCAGTCAAAACTTTTACCAGACTACTTAGAATAATAATAATAAAAAATGTTATAAAGGTTTCAGATAAGCTAAATTTGAACTCACTGGTTGCCAGACAACAACGACTGGATTCCTCAGTATTAGCATGGCAGGTCATCATCAAAAACATTATCCACTCTATTATTTTATAAACACACTGGCTGTCTCCCACTGAGGCAGAATGACCCGAGAAAGAAACATTGTCGCCATCATTCACACTATTGCTGTCTCACCAGAAGTACACAGATATGACAGTTTAGATGTCACTCTAAACAGCAAATACCCCAAACCCCTTGTTTAGAGTGCAGCCACTGTACTTCCCACCTCCAGGACTCAAACTTTCTCATACAGGATGTAAGCAGAGGTTTACACAGAAGCGTACCTTGCGAAGTCTGTCTCCCACTTCTGTGTCAATTTCCGCTCGCTTGGCCCACTTCTTCCAGAAGTCAGGGTCATCAATCTCAATATCTGAACGGTTGTTGGAGGCAGAGAAAGAAGCTTTGGAGAAGGAGGAACCCTTCTCACTTTCATGCTGAATGACAGTCGTTCGCCGAGACAATATCTGGTTGATATCCTCCTCGCAGAAGTCCCCACCATCACCATCCTCATCCATCAATGCACCATACGCACCTGAAACAAAGTTGATGCATACCATGTCTCTGATGAGCTGTTAGTCTACCTGTAGCCTGGTCTTGGACCACCTGTGTCTGCTGTCAGCTTGATCAACCAAGTTGTTACTGGTCCTGGGCAAGGCATCAAAAACAACTCACAGGCATCAAGAACCACTCACAGGGACCAGAAGTTATTACAAAGTATTAACTGAGACTTGTGGAAAACTGAGTGATGGGGACAGTCTACCATGGTAGGTGACACTACCATGATGGGTGACACTGTACCATGATGGTGACACTGTCTACCACGGTGGGTGACAGTATTCAATAAAGGCAATAAGTACAATATTCATGTATATTAACCTGTGTGTTGAATCTCAGCTCGTGGCCCCACCTCTCAGCCTTCAGATCCCTGTCATACTTGCTCTTAAAAATATAAATTGAGTCTGCCTCTCTTCCTTCATCAAGGCCACTCCACTTCCTGAAACACAAAACCATAAAGGCCAGGAACTGAGACTCAACCACAACAGGTGGGTACAGTGGCTGGGGGATGATTGAACATCAGGTCTGGTCCACCTTCTGGGATCAAGAGTTGCTCACCTTTCTTTAAGAGTTCCTCTATGTCAGCTTTAGAGAGTCCCAGAGAGTTGCCGCCGGCAGCACCATTCTTGCCGCCTTCGCTGTTCATAGACTGTAACACTGCTTTATCCAGGCCCAGCTTCCTCGACGCCTTGTCGAACATCTCCCTCTCATAGGTGTTCCTGCACACCAGTCGGTAAATTTTGACGCTCTTCGACTGGCCAATGCGGTGGCAGCGCGCCTGTGCCTGCAAGTCATTCTGGGGGTTCCAGTCACTGTCATAGATTATGACTGTGTCGGCTGCTGTCAGGTTGATGCCCAAACCACCGGCCTTGGTACACAGCAGGAAGACGAAGCGGTCAGAGTCGGGCTTGCAGAAGCGGTCAATAGCCGCCTGGCGCATGTTGCCGCGGATGCGGCCGTCTAATCGTTCGTAGGGGTACCTAGATGGCAGAGATATTTTATTAAACCACTGTTTACCCAATGACAAAGTAATAAGAACATAATAAGGAACACTGCAACAGGCCTACTGGCCTATGCGAGGCAGGTCCAATTCTCCCACTAGCTTAAGCCAATGCCTTGACCTAGTGAGGTCAGACAAGTCACTTAAGGGAGGAGCACTGCATCCGACCTAGTAGCACAAGCTAGTCAGATCCAACTCACACCCACCCACCCACACCCACTCATGTATTTATCCAACCTATTTTTAAAACTACACAATGTCTTAGCGTCTACGATGGTACTCGTGAGTTTGTTCCACTCATCCACAACTCTATTACCAAACCAGTGCTTTCCTATATCCAGCTTGAATCGGAATTTTTCCAAAGCCATTGCTGCGAGTCCTGTCTATGTTAGATATTTTCAGCACACTACGATCACCTCCTAATGTGACCAATTATGTAAGTGTATTTATATAAGTGCGTTTGTACGTGTATGTTTGGGGGTCTGAAATGGACTAATCTACTTCACAATATTCCTTATGGGAACAAATTCGGTCAGTACTGGCACCTGAACATACTTCTGGAATGAAAAAATATCGTTAAGCGGGGGTCCACTGTATTTACATCCCCTTTATTTATTCTTGTTTTCCATTTATACACCTCAATAATATCCTCCCCCTAATTATATGTCTCCAGAGAGTGCAGATTCAGGATCCTCAGTCTATCCTCATAGTGAAGATTTCTGATACATGGGATCAACTTTGTCATCCTCCTTTATATCCATTCTGTAATGAGGCCTAACCAAAGATATAGACTTGAAGAACAACCTGAGGACTTCAATTATTTATACTTCTTGCTATGAAGCCAAGGATTCTGCTAGCTTTATTGTGAACACTAATGCACTGTTGTCTTGGTTTTAGATTACTGCTAACCAGAACTCCTAAATCCTTTTTGCAATCCATAATATTAAGATCTACATTATTTAGTTTATATGTGGCATGGTTATTTTCCTGTCCAACGTTTAGAACTTTGCAATTGTCTATATTAAACTGCATCTGCCACTTCTCCAACCACTGCATCAGTCTATTCAAATCATCCTGGAGTGCTCTACTCCCATGGGGTCAGTACAGTGACGGGGTCGGTGCAGTGACGGGGTCGGTGCAGTGACGGGGTCGGTGCAGTGATGGGGTCAGTACAGTAACTGGTCAGTATACTATACAGTACCAACACCTGACAGCAGGTCACTACCTTGCTGGCAAACCAACACCTGACAGCAGGTTACTATCTTGCTGGCAGACCAACACCTGACAGCAGGTCATTACCTTGCTTGCAGACCAACACCTGACAGCAGGTCACTACCTTGCTGGCAAACCAACACCTGACAGCAGGTTACTATCTTGCTGGCAGACCAACACCTGACAGCAGGTCATTACCTTGCTGGTAGACCAACACCTGACAGCAGGTCATTACCTTGCTGGTAGACCAACACCTGACAGCAGGTCACTACTTTGCTAGTAGACCAACACCTGACAGCAGGTCACTACTTTGCTAGTAGACCAACACCTGACAGCAGGTCATTACCTTGCTGGTAGACCAACACCTGACAGCAGGTCATTACCTTGCTGGTAGACCAACACTTTCTAATTAAAAAATAACAACCTATTTTCTAAATTTACAGAACCTTTTGATATTGACCATACTTTCTAACTTTATGATGGTCCTTGACACTGAACTTACTTTCTAAAGCTAAGATATTTATGATATGTACACAGTACTACATATGTATATTATACAGGATATACACATAGTATTAAAGATGATATATACTACATATTATATATACACTAAATGCTATAAAGATTTATTTGAGTTGTTGAACTTACTTCCTAAATATGAGATAATCTTCAAGGATATCAAGAAGTTTGACCATCTGAGAGAAAATGAGAACTCTGTGACCATTGTCCTTCAGTTTAGGTAAGAGTTTGTCCACCAGGACCATCTTGCCGGAAGACTGGATCAGAGCATTGTAGTAAGTGTCTGGGTCAGAGGTGTTGGCTGGACTGGAGTCACGGTAGTCCTGCTGGATGGCATCCTCCGCTCCTGACAGTGCCGGTGGTCAAAATTTTCAATATACACAGATCCAAAATGGTCCAAAGAAATTGGCTAAAAATTCACCTATAATTTTCCACACATTCATTTCTCTTATAAAGCTCCACTATACAGTCAGTTCTCTTACAAAGCTCCCAAAAACAAAAATAACTGTCAATTCCCATTTTGTATTTAATTCCCCATAATATAGTCCCACCCCTCTCCCCAACACCCTAGAATTTACTTCTTGTACAACCCCATCTATAAACATGTTAAACAACCATGGTGACATTACATAACCCTGTCTTAAGACATACTTTTACTGGGAAGTAATCTCCCTCTTCCTCTCCCTCGGCCTGGTCATGGACCGGGCCGCGGGGGCGTTGATCCCCGGAATAACCTCCAGGCAACCTCCAGGTACACCTGAGCCTCACTATCCTTATAAAAGCTACATCATTTATTAACTTACCACCTATACCATACACCTGCAACATCTGCCACATTGCTCCTCTATCCACCCTGTCATAAGCCTTTTCTAAATCCATAAAAGAAACAAAAACTTCCCTACCTTTAATCTAAATATTGTTCACTTATATGGTTCAATGTGAACACTTGGTCTACACATCCCCTTCCCATTATAAAGCTTCCTTGTTCATCTACAGTCCTGTTCTCTGTCTTACTTGTAATTCTTTCAATAATAACTGTACCATAATATACTTTACCCCGTATACTCACAAGACTTATTCCCCTATAATTTTTACACTTCTGTTCTCTTTACCTTTATATAAAGGAACTATACATGCTCTCTGCCAGTCCCTAGGTACCTTTCCCTTTCATACATTGAACAAAAGTACCAACCACTCCAACACTATATCCCCACCTGCTTTTAACATTTCTGTCATGATCCCATCAGTTCCAGCTACTTTACCACCTTACACTCTACCCACAGCCTTACACCCCCCTCCCCCCCTCACATCTGGCTCGGTCACTCATACAAGATGTTATATCTCCTGGGCCAAATGCAAGTAATCACTGCCTCCCTCTCTACATCATCTCCCGGGCCAAATGCAAGTAATCACTGCCTCCCTCTCTACATCATCTCCTGGGCCAAATGCAAGTAATCACTGCCTCCCTCTCTACATCATCTCCCGGGCCAAATGGAAGTAATCACTGCCTCCCTCTCTACATCATCTCCCGGGCCAAATGGAAGTAATCACTGCCTCCCTCTCTACATCATCTCCCGGGCCAAATGCAAGTAATCACTGTCTCCCTCTCTACATCATCTCCCAGGTCAAATGCAAGTAATCACTGCCTCCCTCTCTACATCAACATTTAACAGTTCCTCAAAATGCTCTTGCCATCTTCCCTTCTACTAACTTCCCTATTCTGTTGTTAACTATTAAATCTATTTGTTCCCAAGGTATTCTTAACCTATTTATCTCACTCCAAAACTTTTCCTTATTCTCAGTAAAATTTGTTGACAGTGTCTCACCCACAATCATTTGCTTTCCTTTTGCACTCTCTCACCACTTCTCTCTTATCATTTGTGCTTTGTAAAACCTCTCACAAGTGACTTTTTTTCTCTTTTATCACACTCTTTACCTCGTTATTCCACTCCTCTTTCCTCCTGCATCCACCCTCCTATAGCCACAGATTTCTGCCCCACATTTTAACACGATTTTTAGAACTATCCCAACCCTCTTCAACCCACCACACTACCTATACTCTCACTAACCCACCTTTCTTCCAATAGTTGCTTATATCTCACCCTAACTTCCTCCTCCCTCACTCTAACTGTAGCTACAGGTGCACATCCCTTTATCCGAAACCCTTGAGGCCTGTATTGTTTCGAATTTCAGACTTTTTTGAATTCTCAGAATGATTCTCAATGCCGCCACGTGGCGGTGTGACCCAGCAAGATGATGACAGACACTTAACAAAAATACTTTGGTTTTCGGAACTTTTCGAATTTCAGAATTTTGGATAAAGGGATGTGGACCTGTACAGCTAAATAATCTGATTTATCTGCTGCCCGTCTATAAACACACACATCCTGAAGTCTACCCATCAATATTTTATCCACCAATACTTAATGCAATAAACTCCTTCCATTACATATCTTCTATACTTACTTATATTCTTTTTCTTAAAATATGTATTACTTATTACCAAACCTTTTTCTATACATAGTTCAATTAAAGGCTGCCCATTATCATTTATCTCTGGTGCTTCAAACTTATCCACAATGTCCTCTATAACCATTTACAACAATTTAATTGAAAAAATCCATAGAAATTTAATAAGAGCATCTAATGATGTTCCAGATATTCAGTTTTGAATGTTTTCAATTATGGTTACAAAAACTTGTACTATATATATCTTCAAAATGGAGTTGACTATAAAACTTGTACTATATAAAAGATCTTTATAAGAGAGTTGACTGTACAATATTTTCACTTACAGCCACACTGAGATTCTTCAAATATATGACTATACAGTTATGTGCAGTGTGTATTAAGTGTGTTAAAGGATAACATGGTAGCAGCGCACAATTAAGGTAGGGATGTATTAACCCTTTCAGGGTCCAGAGGCCAAATTTCAAAGTGCACACCAGGGTCCAAGAATTTTCAAAAAAAAAAATTATTTTTTCTTATGAAATAGTAGAGAATCTTTTTCTGAAGGTAATAAAACAAAAAGTACGAAATTTGATGGAAAACTGACTAAATTATGCTCTTGCGAATTTTGATGTGTCAGCGATATTTACAAATCGGCGATTTTGCAGACTTTTACTCCCATTTTAGGCCAATTACATTATTCCAGTCTACCAAATTCTTAGCTATTTCACTAGTATTACTTCTATTCTATCGATTGAGCACAAGAAATCGCCAAGTCAACTGTTTCAACTACAAAATAAAGTGATCGGAAATTGGTAATTTGGCCAATTTAACACAAAGTTCAAAATATTCCAATTTCAAAATAGGGTCCAGAATAAACAATGTAGGTATTCCTGGCACTAAACTAACATTTCCTCTGTTCATTAGTTATGTTTTGAGGCTTTACAAATAAATTCCATTTTGATTTTTTATTCACATAATGAATTTTTATTCAAACCCAAAAAACAGAAGATTTACTGTTATGCAATATTGTAATAATTGTATAAATATCATCACCATATTTGTGAATGTATATTAGATCCACCAGCTGACGTGTATTAGACGTGTGAGGTCGTTTGTTTACTCTTGAATATCGGCAAAAATTTAACATTTCCACTACTTTGAGCTCAGTTTCAAGCCATTTCCAGTGCTAAACCCAACCAAATCATCTCTATTTCTGTAATATGTCTTCCATTCTATCAAATGAGACCAAGAAATCGCAAATACAACTATAAAAAACATACGAAAAAACATTGCAAAGTCGCTGTTTTAGTCGAAAATCACATTCTCAGTTTTTTCTCTCATTATAAACTGTGTGCTGCAGGATTTGTTTTATGTGGTGCACACATACCACATTGATGTATTCTCTCATATCTAGGCCCAAATTTACCACTCACAGCTTATCAGAGTGAGCTGAGCTCATGGCGTAGATCTACGGTTTGGACCCTCAATGTACAGCCGTAGATCTACGGCACGGACCCTGAAAGGGTTAAGAGAGGATAACATGGTAGCAGTGCACCATTAAGGTAGGGATGTATTAAGTGAGCATAACATGGTAGCAGCACACCATTAAGGTTGGGATGTATTAAGTGAGCATAACATGGTAGCAGCACACCATTAAGGTTGGGATGTATTAAATGAAGTTAACATGGTAGGAACGCACCATTAAGAAGATAGGGATGGAGACAACACTTGCGTAGTTCCATCATGGTGTTCATTAAGCTCGGAACATTGGCATACGTTGCTCCCTTCACCAGGAAGTCAAAGTTACGCTCCAGGATCGCTCGGTAGTATTTCTTCTGAATGTTTGTCAACTCAACCTGAAAAAAAGGTAAACAAAAGTGCATAAACAAAAGTACATACAGAAGCTAAACGAAGCCTAAATTGTTAAAGGTTTCCAACAGGATAATGAAAATTTCTTTGTTTAATCATCATCATGCATATTTTTTTTTTTTATTATTATCATCACACTGGCCGATTCCCACCAAGGCAGGGTGGCCCGAAAAAGAAAAACTTTCACCATCATTCACTCCATCACTGTCTTGCCAGAAGGGTGCTTTACACTACAGTTTTTAAACTGCAATATTAACACCCCTCCTTCAGAGTGCAGGCATTGTACTTTCCATCTTCAGGACTCAAGTCCGGCCTGCCGGTTTCCCTGAACCCCTTCATAAATGTTACTTTGCTCACACTCCAACAGCACGTCAAGTATTAAAAACCATTTGTCTCCATTCACTCCTATCAAACACGCTCACGCATGCCTGCTGGAAGTCCAAGCCCTTCGCACACAAAACCTCCTTTACCCCCTCTCTCCAACCTTTCCTAGGCCGACCCCTACCCCGCCTTCCTTCCACTACAGACTGATACACTCTTGAAGTCATTCTGTTTCGCTCCATTCTCTCTACATGTCCGAACCACCTCAACAACCCTTCCTCAACCCTCTGGACAACAGTTTTGGTAATCCCGCACCTCCTCCTAACTTCCAAACTACGAATTCTCTGCATTATATTCACACCACACATTGCCCTCAGACATGACATTTCCACTGCCTCCAGCCTTCTCCTCGCTGCAACATTCATCACCCATGCTTCACACCCATATAAGAGTGTTGGTAAAACTATACTCTCATACATTCCCCTCTTTGCCTCCAAGGACAAAGTTCTTTGTCTCCACAGACTCCTAAGTGCACCACTCACTCTTTTCCCCTCATCAATTCTATGATTCACCTCATCTTTCATAGACCCATCCGCTGACACGTCCACTCCCAAATATCTGAATACATTAACCTCAAAACCGGCAGGCCGGACTTGAGTCCTGGAGATGGGAAGTACAGTGCCTGCACTCTGAAGGAGGGGTGTTAATGTTGCAGTTTAAAAACTGTAGTGTAAAGCACCCTTCTGGCAAGACAGTGATGGAGTGAATGATGGTGAAAGTTTTTCTTTTTCGGGCCACCCTGCCTTGGTGGGAATCGGCCAGTGTGATAATAAAAAAAAAAAATTAACCTCCTCCATACTCTCTCCCTCCAATCTGATATTCAATCTTTCATCACCTAATCTTTTTGTTATCCTCATAACCTTACTCTTTCCTGTATTCACCTTTAATTTTCTTCTTTTGCACACCCTACCAAATTCATCCACCAATCTCTGCAACTTCTCTTCAGAATCTCCCAAGAGCACAGTGTCATCAGCAAAGAGCAGCTGTGACAACTCCCACTTTGTGTGTGATTCTTTATCATGCATATTAACCCATTTAATTAATTTATAGTTTTAAAGTCACTCACAGTGTTTATCAGGAAAAATATTTCCCTACACACTGAGTGTGTCACCACATCTCCACACTGTCACCACACCTCCACACTGTGTCACCACACCTCCACACTGTCACCACACCTCCACACTGTGTCACCACACCTCCACACTGTGTCACCACACCTCCACACTGTGTCACCACACCTCCACACTGTGTCACCACACCTCCACACTGTGTCACCACACCTCCACACTGTGTCACCACACCTCCACACTGAGTGTGTCGCCACAACATTTCCCTCCACACTGAGCATGTCACCATAATGTTTGACTCATAAATCATCATTTAACCTTCCAGGATCCAGACTCTCAATCTGAAATTTGTCCACAGGGTCCAAGAATTTTCAAAAAATTGTTTGCTATTTTTTCTTATGGAATGGTAGAGAATCTTTTTTTCTGAAAGTAATAAAACAAAAAGTACAAAATTTGATGGAAAACTGAGGAAATTATGCTCCCACAAATTTTGCTATGTCAGCGACATTTACGCATCGGCAATTTTGCCCACTTTGACTCCCATTTTAGGCCAATTACATTATTCCAGTTGACCAAATTCTTAGCTACTTCGCTAGTATTACTTCTATTTTATCGACTGAGCACAAGAAACTGCCCAATCAACTATTTCAACTACCCAATAAAGTGATCATAAATTGGCAATTTTGCCAATTTCACACAAAGTTCAAAATATTCCAATTTCAAAATAGGGTCCAGAATAGACAATGCAGACATTCCTGGTACTAAAATAACATTTCCTCTGTTTATTAGTTGTGTTTTCAGGCTTTACACATGAATTCCATTTAGATTTTTTATTCACATAATGAATTTTTATTCATACCAAAAATGAGAAGATTTACTGCTATGCAATACTGTAATAATTGTATAAATAATATCACAACATTCGTGAACGAACATCAGACTCACCAGCTAATGTGTATTGGACGCGTGATGTCATTTGTTTACTCTTGAACACTGGCAAAAATCGAACATTTCCGCTACTTTGAGCTCAGTTTCAAGCTATTTTCAGTCCTAAAACCAATCAAAATCATCTAGTTCTGTAACATCTCTTCTGTTCTATCAAATGAGACCAAGAGGAGGAGGCCTGGTCTCAGACCGGGCCGCGGGGGCGTTGACCCCCGGAACTCTCTCCAGGTAAACTCCAGGTAAGATATCATGAATATATACAACTGTAAAAACATATGAATATACACTGCAAAGTTGCCGTTTTAATCCAAAAACACGGTTGCAATTTTTTCTCGTTATGCACTGCGTGCTGCAGGATTTGTTTTATATGGTGCACACTTACCACATAGATGCATTTTCTCATATCTAGCTCCAAATTTACCATTCACAGCTGAACTGAGCTCATGGCAAAGTACTACGGCTTGGACTCGGGCTTCATAGCCGTACAACTATGGGACAGACCCTCAAAGGGTTAAGGATGATAAATATCACAGATATTGTATTAAAAATTATGTTATCAATATTTACCTCAATAATGGTCTCCTCCTTGGGTGCCAGAGACTTCTCCACGTCCTCCTTCATCCTGCGAAGCATCATTGGCTTGAGCAACGCCTGCAACTTGTTCACTTGATCTTCTGTCTGCAAGTTGCCAAACTCTTGCAGGAAGGATTCCTGCGAGGAGAACTGTGTTGGTTCCAGGAAGTTGAGCAAAGAGAAGAGCTCGGTGACGTTGTTTTGCAGGGGAGTGCCGGAAAGCAACACTCTGTGCTCCAGGAACATCAATCTCAAACCTTCCAGCAACTTGCAGTTCTGACAAGTAACAAACAATTAAAAATATCATTGAAGGACATTTTAATGTTAGATAGTAGAATTAACATATTGATCACCTCCCACTGAGATCACCCAACACAATCACCATCATTCATTTGATGTCTGTTATTTATATCAAAATTAAGTCATAATAAGAGGTTTTACAGCCAGTGTTTGTCTTCAAATAAATGTTTATCAATGTTAAAAAAGAAAGTCAAAACCCTGTTTAAAACTAGTCTTAAACTTGTTGAGCACTGACCCTGTTCTTGAGCCTGTGAGCCTCATCAATGATGCAACATCTCCAGTGGATCTCCTTGAGTTCCAGGCAGTCAGAGATGATCACCTCGAAGGTAGTGATGAGTACGTTGAACTTGTACACATTAGGAATGCGGTTACCCTTGTCATCCTTGTAGTACATCTCATACTCCAAGATCATGTTGCGACTCCCTTGCCTGTACAACATCATTGCAAACTTAAACAGTGTGTTATTAGCATTAAGTTTGGGAAATAATGAAGGGAGTTCTATGCACTTTTGTTATAGACTAAGCACTTAGCATTGTACTTCTATGATTTCTGTCACAACTTTCAAAGTTTTCAGGAATTTTTGTAAGAGTCCTAAAACTCATTTTTGCTACTGAGGAGCAACTGTGATTAGCTGGGACCAATCTCTCTCAAGTCTACAACTACACTGCTTCACACCTCTCAAATTTGCAACTACACTGTATTATAAACTCTTGTTATAAACTAGTGCAGTTACCCTACACAACTTATGATCCATGATAAACTATCTTGTTGTAAACTAGTATAGTTACCCTATACATAACTTACGATCCATGGTAAACTATAATATTAAGGTCTGTCCAGCTCTCAAATTCTCGCTGCCAGTTAGGGATGGTGGAGAGTGGTGCGATGATCAGGTAGGGTCCACGGATGCCATATTTATAACAAGCATCCACAAAAGTCAGTGACTGGATAGTCTTCCCGAGTCCCATCTCGTCCGCCAGGATACAGTTGCGCCTGAGGCAACACAACTACATTAATATATGTAAACACACACAGGAATGTTAGTTGTAACACAATGAGGTAGTGTGACCCATAACAGTTTAAATATTTGCCATTATACATTCAACTATTGTCTGTCTTGCCAGAACTACAACATCCTCACTTCTTCAGAGTGGAGGCACTCAACTTCCCACCTCCAGGACTCAAGTCTGGCTAACTGGATTCCCTAAATCCCTTCAAGTTTTCTTGCAAACACTCCAACACCACCAATTGTCTCCTTTTCTACGACACTCACACCAGCCTGCTGGATGTCTAAGAGTCTAGAACTTAAAACCTCCTTCACCCCATCCCTCCAACTCAACATATTCAATATACAAGGTGTCAAACTTACAACACAAAGGTACACACACAGGATCCCAGAGGCCAGAAAATTTTACAGTAGTTGGATAAGATTCAAGAAGTGCCAGAGGTCTTGACTTGACCCCTGCAAACACAACTAGTCTAGGACAGACAAGTGGTAGTACTGAGACAAGTGGTTAATGAGACTTACGAGTTATAATAAGAGAAGCTGAGCCAGTTGAGGCCCTCCAATTGGTACTCTCTCAGAGTATTGTTGTTCTTGTACTCGGGTGTCACCTCCAGCTTTTTCCACTCACTGGGTTTAGGGCGCTTCTTGGGCTTCCACTCTGACTTGTGTGGTGGGTCTTTGTATGCCAGGTACGCCTCAATCTGTGCACAAAACAAGAAACTCTCAGGGATGTCAGGAAGTATTTCTTCAGCCTGAGGGATGTCAAAGTATTGAGAGCAGGTACGACATGGCCCACAAGGCTAGGAGTGACTGTGGCAAGCTGAGAAGTAGGACCAGGAGTTAGGACTTAACTCCTGCAACCCCACAAAGTAGAGTACATACATTGAGAATCACAATTGTCCTCCCTCTCCTAGGTAGGGTACATGTATCACAACAACTACACAGTAGAGTACATACCTTGAGTATCAACATTGTCCTCCATCTCCCAGGTAGAGTACATGTACCACAACAACCACACAGTAGAGTACGTACCTTGAGAGTATCAACAACATCCTCCATCTCCCAGGTAGAGTACATATACCACAACAACCACACAGAGTACATACCTTGAGAGTATCAACATCATCCTCCATCTCCCAGGTAGAGTCCTCATAGGAGAGTGCCTTCCACTTGACCAAGTAGTGTTTGATCAACTTTCCACTGGTGGGGTCGGTGGTTTCCGTCATGTCTAGAATGCGGTCCACCTCGGTATAGTCCGGGTTAAATAATTCTTCCTCCAACTAAAACAAAACAGCAATGATAAAAATAATCAACAGGGTTTTACAAGTTTTATAAGTAAAAAAAACTATCTGCTTTATTGGTTTAAGTAAGTTTAAAGCCTATCTACTACACAAGTGTGGGTTTATAACAGACCATTGATTAAGATGTAATCTTGGATGAAGTTCTCACTGCATGACTCTTCCAACATTAAAACATTTATGACTC
>NC_091334.1:24910672-24938172 GCF_038502225.1 Cherax quadricarinatus | reverse complement strand
TCCATATACTTGCAACATCTGCCACATTGCTCCTCTATCCACTCTATCATATGCCTTTTCTAAATCCATAAATGCAATAAAAACTTCCCTATCTTTATCTAAATACTGTTCACATATATGCTTCAATGTAAACACCTGATCTACACATCCCCTACCCACTCTAAAACCTCCTTGCTCATCCGCAATCCTACATTCTGTCTTACCTCTAATTCTTTCAATTATAACCCTACCGTACACTTTTCCTGGTATACTCAGTAAGCTTATTCCTCTATAATTTTTACAGTCTCTTTTGTCCCCTTTCCCTTTATATAAAGGGACTATACATGCTCTCTGCCAATCCCTAGGTACCTTCCCCTCTTTCATACATTTATTAAACAAAAGTACCAACCACTCCAACACTATATCCCCCCCTGCTTTTAACATTTCTGTCATGATCCCATCAGTTCCAGCTGCTTTACCCCCTTTCATTTTACGTAATGCCTCACGTACCTCCCCCACACTTACATTCTGCTCTTCTTCACTCCTAAAAGATGGTATACCTCCCTGACCAGTGCATGAAATTACTGCCTCTGTTTCTTCCTTAACATTTAAAAGTTCCTCAAAATATTCTCGCCATCTACCCAATACCTCCATCTCCCCATCTACTAACTCCCCTACTCTGTTTTTAACTGACAAATCCATATTTTCCCTAGGCTTTCTTAACTTGTTTAACTCACTCCAAAATTTTTTCTTATTTTCATTAAAATTTCTTGACAGTGCCTCTCCCACTCTATCATCTGCTCTCCTTTTGCACTCTCTCACCACTCTCTTTACCTTTCTTTTACTCTCCATATACTCTGCTCTTCTTATAACACTTCTGCTTTGTAAAAACCTCTCATAAGCTACCTTTTTCTCTTTTATCACACCCTTTACTTCATCATTCCACCAATCACTCCTCTTTCCTCCTGCCCCCACCCTCCTATAACCACAAACTTCTGCCCCACATTCTAATACTGCATTTTTAAAACTATTCCAACCCTCTTCAACCCCCCCACTACTCATCTTTGCACTAGCCCACCTTTCTGCCAATAGTCGCTTATATCTCACCCGAACTTCCTCCTCCCTTAGTTTATACACTTTCACCTCCCTCTTACTTGTTGTTGCCACCTTCCTCTTTTCCCATCTACCTCTTACTCTAACTGTAGCTACAACTAAATAATGATCCGATATATCAGTTGCCCCTCTATAAACATGTACATCCTGGAGCCTACCCATCAACCTTTTATCCACCAATACATAATCTAATAAACTACTTTCATTACGTGCTACATCATACCTTGTATATTTATTTATCCTCTTTTTCATAAAATATGTATTACTTATTACCAAATTTCTTTCTACACATAGCTCAATTAAAGGCTCCCCATTTACATTTACCCCTGGCACCCCAAATTTACCTACTACTCCTTCCATAACATTTTTACCCACTTTAGCATTGAAATCCCCAACCACCATTACTCTCACACTTGATTCAAAACTCCCCATGCATTCACTCAACATTTCCCAAAATCTCTCTCTCTCCTCTACACTTCTCTCTTCTCCAGGTGCATACACGCTTATTATAACCCACTTTTCACATCCAATCTTTATTTTACTCCACATAATCCTTGAATTAATACATTTATAGTCCCTCTTTTCCTGCCATAGCTTATCCTTCAACATTATTGCTACTCCTTCTTTAGCTCTAACTCTATTTGAAACCCCTGACCTAATCCCATTTATTCCTCTCCACTGAAACTCTCCCACCCCCTTCAGCTTTGTTTCACTTAAAGCCAGGACATCCAGCTTCTTCTCATTCATAACATCCACAATCATCTCTTTCTTATCATCTGCACAACATCCACGCACATTCAGACTTCCCACTTTGACAATTTTCTTCTTCTTATTCTTTTTAGTAATCTTTACAGGAAAAGGGGTTACTAGCCCATTGTTCCCGGCATTTTAGTTGACTTTTACAACACGCATGGCTTACGGAGGAAAGATTCTTATTCCACTTCCCCATGGATATAAAAGGAAAATTAATAAGACCAAGAACTATTAAGATAAAATCAAAGAAAACTCAGATGAGTGTGTATAAATAAATGTGTACATGTATGTGTAGTGTGACCTAAGTGTAAGTAGAAGTAGCAAGACATGCCTGTAATCTTGCATATTTATGAGACAGACAAAAGACATCAGCAATCCTACCATCATGTAAAACAATCACAGGCTTCGTTTTACACTCACTTGGCAGGACGGTAGTACCTCCCTGGGTGGTTGCTGTCTACCAACCTACTACCTATAAATATATATAAATATATAAATATATATATATAAATATATATAAATATATATATATATATATATATATATATATATATATATATATATATATATATATATATATATATATATATATATATATATATATATAGATAGATATAGATATATATAGATATATATAGATATATATAGATATATATAGATATATATATATATATATATCTATATATATATATATAGATATATATATATATATATATATATAGATATATATATATATAGATATATATATATAGATATATATATATAGATATATATATATATATAGATATATATATATAGATATATATATATAGATATATATATATATATATAGATATATATATATATAGATTATATATATAGATATATATATATAGATATATATATATATATAAAAATGGGAATTGACACAGTTACTTTTTGCTGATGATACTGTGCTTATGGGAGATTCTAAAGAAAAATTGCAAAGGTTAGTGGATGAGTTTGGGAATGTGTGTAAAGGTAGAAAGTTGAAAGTGAACATAGAAAAGAGTAAGGTGATGAGGGTGTCAAATGATTTAGATAAAGAAAAATTGGATATCAAATTGGGGAGGAGGAGTATGGAAGAAGTGAATGTTTTCAGATACTTGGGAGTTGACGTGTCGGCGGATGGATTTATGAAGGATGAGGTTAATCATAGAATTGATGAGGGAAAAAAGGTGAGTGGTGCGTTGAGGTATATGTGGAGTCAAAAAACGTTATCTATGGAGGCAAAGAAGGGAATGTATGAAAGTATAGTAGTACCAACACTCTTATATGGGTGTGAAGTTTGGGTGGTAAATGCAGCAGCGAGGAGACGGTTGGAGGCAGTGGAGATGTCCTGTTTAAGGGCAATGTGTGGTGTAAATATTATGCAGAAAATTCAGAGTGTGGAAATTAGGAGAAGGTGTGGAGTTAATAAAAGTATTAGTCAGAGGGCAGAAGAGGGGTTGTTGAGGTGGTTTGGTCATTTAGAGAGAATGGATCAAAATAGAATGACATGGAAAGCATATAAATCTATAGGGGAAGGAAGGCGGGGTAGGGGTCGTCCTCGAAAGGGTTGGAGAGAGGGGGTAAAGGAGGTTTTGTGGGTAAGGGGCTTGGACTTCCAGCAAGCGTGCGTGAGCGTGTTAGATAGGAGTGAATGGAGACGAATGGTACTTGGGACCTGACGATCTATTGGAGTGTGAGCAGGGTAATATTTAGTGAAGGGATTCAGGGAAACCGGTTATTTTCATATAGTCGGACTTGAGTCCTGGAAATGGGAAGTACAATGCCTGCACTTTAAAGGAGGGGTTTGGGATATTGGCAGTTTGGAGGGATATGTTGTGTATCTTTATATGTGTATGCTTCTAGACTGTTGTATTCTGAGCACCTCTGCAAAAACAGTGATAATGTGCGAGTGTGGTGAAAGTGTTGAATGATGATGAAAGTATTTTCTTTTTGGGGATTTTCTTTCTTTTTTGGGTCACCCTGCCTCGGTGGGAGACGGCCGACTTGTTGAAAAAAAAAAAAAAAAAAAAAATATATATATATATATATATATATATATGTATATATATATATATATATATATATATACAGTGGACCCCCGGTTATATATATATATATATATATATATATATATATATATATATATATATTATAGGTAGTAGGTTGGTAGACAGCAACCACCCAGGGAGGTACTACCGTCCTGCCAAGTGAGTGTAAAACGAAAGCCTGTAATTGTTTTACATGATGGTAGGATTGCTGGTGTCTTTTGTCTGTCTCATAAACATGCAAGATTTCAGGTATGTCTTGCTACTTCTACTTGCATTTAGGTCACACTACACATACATGTACAAGCACATATATACACACCCCTCTGGGTTTTCTTCTATTTTCTTTCTAGTTCTTATTCTTGTTTATTTCCTCTTATCTCCATGGGGAAGTGGAACAGAATTCTTCCTCCGTAAGCCATGCGTGTTGTAAGAGGCAACTAAAATGCCGGGAGCAAGGGGCTAGTAACCTCTTCTCCTGTATATATTACTAAATGTAAAAGGAGAAACTTTCGTTTTTCCTTTTGGGCCACCCCGCCTCGGTGGGATACGGCCGGTGTGTTGAAAGAAAGAATATATATATATATATATATATATCCGCTGACATGTCCATTCCCAAATATCTGAATACATTCACCTCCTCCATACTCTCTCCCTCCAATCTGATATCCAATCTTTCATCACCTAATCTTTTTGTTATCCTCATAACCTTACTCTTTCCTGTATTCACCTTTAATTTTCTTCTTTTGCACACCCTACCAAATTCATCCACCAATCTCTGCAACTTCTCTTCAGAATCTCCCAAGAGCACAGTGTCATCAGCAAAGAGCAACTGTGACAACTCCCACTTTATGTGTGATTCTTTATCTTTTAACTCCACGCCTCTTGCCAAGACCCTCGCATTTACTTCTCTTACAACCCCATCTATAAATATATTAAACAACAACGGTGACATCACACATCCTTGTCTAAGGCCTACTTTTACTGGGAAATACTTTCCCTCTTTCCTACATACTCTAACTTGAGCCTCACTATCCTCATAAAAACTCTTCACTGCTTTCAGTAACCTACCTCCTACACCATACACCTGCAACATCTGCCACATTGCCCCCTTATCCACCCTGTCATATGCCTTTTCCAAATCAATAAATGCCACAAAGACCTCTTTTGCCTTATCTAAATACTGTTCACTTATATGTTTCACTGTAAACACCTGGTCCACACACCCCCTACCTTTCCTAAAGGGAGGTACTACCATCCTGCCAAGTGAATGTAAAACAAAAGCCTGTAATTGTTTTACATGATGGTAGGATTGCTGGTGTCTTTTGTCTGTCTCATAAATATGCAAGATTACAGGTATGTCTTGCTACTTCTACTTACACTTAGGTCACACTACACATACATGTACACGTTTATACACACTCATCTGAGTTTTCTTAGATTTTATCTTAATAGTTCTTGGTCTTATTACTTTTCCTTTTATATCCATGGGGAAGTAGAATAAGAATCTTTCCTCCGTAAGCCATGCGTGTTGTAAAAGTCAACTAAAATGCCGGGAACAATGGGTTAGTTACCCCTTTTCCTGTAAAGATTACTAAAAAGAATAAGAAGAAGAAAATTGTCAAAGTGGGAAGTCTGAATGTGCGTGGATGTTGTGCAAATGATAAGAAAGAGATGATTGTGGATGTTATGAATGAGAAGAAGCTGGATGTCCTGGCTTTAAGTGAAACGAAGCTGAAGGGGGTGGGAGAGTTTCAATGGAGAGGAATAAATGGGATTAGGTCAGGGGTTTCAAATAGAGTTAGAGCTAAAGAAGGAGTAGCAATAATGTTGAAGGATAAGCTATGGCAGGAAAAGAGGGACTATAAATGTATTAATTCAAGGATTATGTGGAGTAAAATAAAGATTGGATGTGAAAAGTGGGTTATAGTAAGCGTGTATGCACCTGGAGAAGAAAGAAGTGTAGAGGAGAGAGAGAGATTTTGGGAAATGTTGAGTGAATGTGTGGGGAGTTTTGAATCAAGTGTGAGAGTAATGGTGGTTGGGGGAAAAATGTTATGGAGGGAGTAGTAGGTAAATTTGGGGTGCCAGGGGTAAATGTAAATGGGAGCCTTTAATTGAGCCATGTGTAGAAAGAGATTTGGTAATAAGTAATACATATTTTATGAAAAAGAGGATAAATAAATATACAAGGTATGATGTAGCACGTAATGAAAGTAGTTTGTTAGATTATGTATTGGTGGATAAAAGGTTGATGGGTAGGCTCCAGGATGTACATGTTTACAGAGGGGCAACTGATATATCAGATCATTATTTAGTTGTAGCTACAGTTAGAGTAAGAGGTATATGGGAAAAGAGGAAGGTGGCAACAACAAGTAAGAGGGAGGTGAAAGTGTATAAACTAAGGGAGGAGGAAGTTCGGGGGAGATATAAGCGACTGTTGGCAGAAAGGTGGGCTAGTGCAAAGATGAGTAGTGGGGGGGTTGAAGAGAGTTGGAATAGTTTTAAAAATGCAGTATTAGAATGTGGAGCAGAAGTTTGTGGTTATAGGAGGGTGGGGGCAGGAGGAAAGAGGAGTGATTGGTGGAATGATGAAGTAAAGGGTGTGATAAAAGAGAAAAAGGTAGCTTACGAGAGGTTTTTACAAAGCAGAAGTGTTATAAGAAGAGCAGAGTATATGGAGAGTAAAAGAAAGGTGAAGAGAGTGGTGAGAGAGTGCAAAAGGAGAGCAGATGAAAGAGTGGGAGAGGCACTGTCAAGAAATTTTAATGAAAATAAGAAAAAATTTTGGAGTGAGTTAAACAAGTTAAGAAAGCCTAGGGAAAGTATGGATTTGTCAGTTAAAAACAGAGTAGGGGAGTTAGTAGATGGGGAGAGGGAGGTATCAGGTAGATGGCGAGAATATTTTGAGGAACTTTTAAATGTTAAGGAAGAAAGGGAGGCGGTAATTTCATGCACTGGCCAGGGAGGTATACCATCTTTTAGGAGTGAAGAAGAGCAGAATGTAAGTGTGGTGGAGGTACGTGAGGCATTACGTAGAATGAAAGGGGGTAAAGCAGCTGGTACTGATGGGATCATGACAGAAATGTTAAAAGCAGGGGGGGATATAGTGTTGGAGTGGTTGGTACTTTTGTTCAATATATATATATATATATCTATATATATATATCTATCTCTCTCTCTCTCTCTCTCTCTCTCTCTCTCTCTCTCTCTCTCTCTCTCTCTCTCTCTATCTCTCTCTATCTCTCTCTATCTCTCTCTATCTCTCTCTATCTCTATCTCTATCTCTATCTCTATCTCTATCTCTATCTCTATCTCTATCTCTATCTCTATCTCTATCTCTATCTATCTCTATCTATCTCTATCTATCTCTATCTATCTCTATCTATCTCTATCTATCTCTATCTCTATCTCTATCTCTATCTCTATCTCTATCTCTATCTCTATCTCTATCTCTATCTCTATCTCTATCTCTATCTCTATCTCTATCTCTATCTCTATCTCTATCTCTATCTATCTCTATCTATCTCTATCTATCTCTATCTATCTCTATCTATCTCTATCTATCTCTATCTATCTCTATCTATCTCTATCTATCTCTATCTATCTCTATCTATCTCTATCTCTATCTCTATCTCTATCTCTATCTCTATCTCTATCTCTATCTCTATCTCTATCTATCTCTATCTATCTCTATCTATCTCTATCTATCTCTATCTATCTCTATCTATCTCTATCTATCTCTATCTATCTCTATCTCTATCTCTATCTCTATCTATCTCTATCTATCTCTATCTCTATCTCTATCTCTATCTCTGTCTATCTCTATCTATCTCTATCTATCTCTATCTATCTCTATCTCTATCTCTATCTATCTCTATCTATCTCTATCTATCTCTATCTATCTCTATCTATCTCTATCTATCTCTATCTATCTCTATCTATCTCTATCTATCTCTATCTATCTCTATCTATCTCTATCTATCTCTATCTATCTCTATCTCTATCTATCTCTATCTATCTCTATCTCTATCTATCTCTATATCTATCTCTATCTATCTCTATCTCTATCTATCTCTATTTATCTCTATTTATCTCTATCTCTCATTCTGTCTTGTCTTCCTCCAAAATCTATTGTGACCAAGTCAGAGGCCTTTATGATCAAGTCACAGGCTTTTATGATCAAGTCGCAGGCCTTTGTGATCAAGTCGCAGGCCTTTGTGATCAAGTCGCAGGCCTTTGTGATTAAGTCGCAGGCCTTTGTGATCAAGTCGCAGGCCTTTGTGATCAAGTCGCAGGCCTTTGTGATCAAGTCGCAGGCCTTTGTGATCAAGTCGCAGGCCTTTGTGATCAAGTCGCAGGCCTTTGTGATCAAGTCGCAGGCCTTTGTGATCAAGTCGCAGGCCTTTGTGATCAAGTCGCAGGCCTTTGTGATCAAGTCGCAGGCCTTTGTGATCAAGTCACAGGCCTTTGTGATCAAGTCGCAGGCCTTTGTGATCAAGTCGCAGGGCTTTGTGATCAAGTCGCAGGCCTTTGTGATCAAGTCGCAGGCCTTTGTGATCAAGTCGCAGGCCTTTATGATCAAGTTGCAGGCCTTTATGATCAAGTCGCAGGCCTTTATGATCAAGTCAGAGGCCATTCATAACCTGTGTTTGTAATAGGTACTGTACTTCCCAATTCCAGGATTAACATCCTCACTCATCCTCCAGGGCACAGGTACTGTACTTCCCACCTCCAGGACTAACATCCTTACTCATCCTTCAGAGAACAGGTGCTGCACTTTCCACCACCAGGATTAACATCCTCACCCATCCTTCAGAGTGTAGGTACTGTATCTCCCACCTCCAGGATTAACATCCTCACTCATCCTTCAGAGTACAGGCACTGTACTTCCCACCTACAGGACTGTAGCATCCTCACTCATCCTTCAGAGTATGGGCACTGTACTTCCCACCTCCAGGACTGAAGCATCCTCACTCATCCTTCAGAGTACAAGCACAGTACTTCCCACCATCAGGACTGTAGCATCCTCACTCATCCTTCAGAGTACAGGCACTGTACTTCCCACCTCAAGGACTATAGGATCCTCACTTATCCTTCAGAGTATAGGCACTGTACTTCCCACCCCCAGACCTGTAGCATCCTCACTCATCCTTCAGAGTACAAGCACTGAACTTCCACCACTAGGACTAACATCCTCACTCATCCTTCAGAGTACAGGCACTGTACTTCTCACCTCCAGGACTGTAGCATCCTCACTCATCCTTCAGACTTTAGGTACTGTACTTCTCACCACCAGGACTAACATCCTCACTCATCCTTCAGAGTACAGGCACTGTACTTCTCACCTCTAGGACAAAGTCTGGCTAAATGGTTTCCCTGAATCTTTTCATAACAAATAATTGGCTCACACTTCAACACTAGGTCAATTAAATCCCAATTGTCACCACTTTCTGTTATCCAAGACACTCACAGGATGGTCACTGAAGGATGGTCAAGCCTCTAAAACCTCCAACATTCTGGTAACTCTTGCCTCCTACCGTCTCTGGCAAAACCCCTTCCTTTTCTTTCCACCTCAGATTTACACACCTTCTTTACCAACCTTCCCCCTTCTATCTACCTGCCCTTGCCACCTCTACAAGTCATCTTCACCTCACCATCTACCTGCCCTGGATCAACTTGCATCACATTATAATTTCTCAACTTAGAATTCTCTGTATAATAATCAAATTATTTCTTTGCTAATAATGTTTCAAAGAAACAGATGTGTAAAAGAAAATAATGAAGGAAGGAAAGAGTTAACCATACCCCGGCTGGGATTGAACCCGCGGTCATAGAATCTCAAAACTCCAGCCCGTCGCGTTAGCCACTAGACCAGCTAGCCACAATAAGATTCGTCTATGACTATGACCGCGGGTTCAATCCCGGCCGGGGTATGGTTTGTTTGCAATCGTGTCATTACGATTTCGTGAGTCAAGGAAAGAGTTCATCAAGTTCTGATGAAGTGCTTTACGTTACGTGTAAGTGAAACCTGCTAAGTTTTAAACTTCTGCTCTTCACTTTGGAAGCGTCAGTGATGAACTTTCTTATAAGTCAAATTGGTTAACATTAACTCTTGCATTGTCATCCTATTGTATCATGGCTTTGAGGCCGCTGTCGGTCCCATAGTATGACGCCACTAGCTCAGCTCACTCAGATAAGCTGTGAGCGTTAAATCTGGGCCTAGTTGCGAGAATACAACTATGTGGGAAGTGTGCACTATATAAAAAAAATCCTGCATCACACAGTACACAAGAAAAAAAAAAAAAGGCGACCGTGTTTTTGGTATAAAATATTGACTGTATTCTCGGTTTTTTGGTCTTATCTGATGAAATGGAAGCTATTAAAGAAATAAGAGATGATTTTGAATGGTTTCAGGACAGAAAGTACCTTGAAACTGAGTTCAAAAAAGTGGAAATGTTCAATTTTTGCCAATGTTCAAGAGTAAACCAATCACATCATGCATCCAATGTGTGTCCAACTGGCTGGTCTAATACGCAGTCATGAATGGGCTGATATTATTTATACAATAATGCAGTAATCTGCATAACAGCATATCTTCTGTTTTTTTTGTAAGAATAAAAATTCAGAACAGAAAGAAAGCATAATATAAGAGGCGTCGGGAGACGTGACTGATGAATAAAGGAAATGTTAATTAGTCCCAAGAATGTCTGCACTGTTTGTTCTCGACGCTATTCTGAAACTGACATCTCTTGAAATTTTGTGTAATTGGCCAAATTACCAATTTCTGATCACTATTTGGTACTTGAAATAGGTAAATGGGCAGTTTCTTGTACTCAATCAAGAGAATAGAAGGAATACTAGCAAAATAGCCATGAATTTGGTCGACTGGGCATAAAGTGGGCGAAATCTCCGATGCGTAAATGTCGCTGAGATCGCTAACTTTGTGAGAGCATAATTCTGCAAGTTTTCCCTCAAATTCATATGTTTGTTTTCGTTACCTTTGGAAAAAAGATTCTCAATCATTTCATTTAGATTTTTTTTTTTTCAATTCTTTAACACTGGGAGAAAGCTTGCGAGCAGCAGGAGTCATGACGGAAAGGGTTAACCAACTTGTACTGATTTATGGGGTATTTTAAAGGTAGTATGAGATGGTTAGCTGTTGGGTTAAGTGTATTCTAACCTAACCACACTCTAATGCAACAAAATCACTGATCCGGCACACTACAGGTCCCTATGATGCTGGATTAGTGATAGTCATCCTGTACTATGGTACTGACCCTGAACTTATTACACAGTACTATGGCACAGACCCTAAACTTTACACAGTACTATGGTACAGACCCTGAACTTATCACACAGTACTATGGTACAGACCCTGAACTTATCACACAGTACTATGGTACAGACCCTGAACTTATCACACAGTACTATGGTACAGACCCTGAACTTATCACACAGTACTATGGTACAGACCCTGAACTTATCACACAGTACTATGGTACAGTCCCTGAACTTATCACACAGTACTATGGTATAGACCCTGAACTTATCACACAGTACTATGGTACAGTCCCTAAACAGGTTAACAATATCACCATCAACAGAAGATCTGATAAAGATGCAAAAGATGACAAAGAAATAAAGAATATTGGATAAAGAGAACAAAATATATATTATAATTACCGGCTTGTTCTGTCTGCTGGAGATCATCGTCTGTGTCCGTCTCTACCTCTCTCTGACCGGTCCTCATACCCAGGATGCTCTGTACCACCATAGTGTCTTCACTGTTAGCATCCTGAAACAAGTACAGTGTACCACCATAGTGTCTTCACTGTTAGCATCCTGAAACACTACAACCTATGTCAAAACAAATATAGTGTACTACCATAGTGTCTTGTGTGGTCTTAAAACACTAAGAGTGAGCCTTAACCCTTTCAGGGTCCAGAGGCCAAATTTCAATGTGCACACCAGGGTCCAAGAATTTAAAAAAAAAAATTTTGTTATTTTTTCTTATGAAATGGTAGAGAATCTTTTTCTGAAGGTAATAAAACAAAAAGTACGAAATTTGATGGAAAATTGACTAAATTATGCTCTTGCGAATTTTGATGTGTCTGATATTTACGAATTGGCGATTTTGCCGACTTTGACTCCCATTTTAGGCCAATTACATTATTCCAGTCGACCAAATTCTTAGCTATTTCACTAGTATTACTTCTATTCTATCGATTGAGCACAAGAAATCGCCAGGTCAACTTTCTCAACTACAAAATAAAGTGATCGGAAATTGGTAATTTGGCCAATTTAACACAAAGTTCAAAATATTCCAATTTCAAAATAGGGTCCAGAATAAACAATGTTGGTATTCCTGGCACTAAACTAACATTTCCTCTGTTCATTAGTTACAAGTGAATTCCATTTTGATTTTTTATTCACAATGAATTTTTATTCACACTAAAAAATAGAAGATTTACTGTTATGCAATATTGTAATAATTGTATAAATATCATCACCACATTTGTGAATGTATATTAGACCCACCAGCTGATGTGTATTAGACGTGTGAGGTTGTTTGTTTACTCTTGAACATCGGCAAAAATTTAACATTTCCACTACTTTGAGCTCAGTTTCAAACCATTTCCAGTGCTAAAGCCAATCAAAATCATCTCTATTTCTGTAATATGTCTTCCATTCTATCAAATGAGGCCAAGAAATTGCAAATACAACCATAAAAAACATAGGAAAAAACACTGCAAAGTAGCTGTTTTAATCATAAATCACGGTCTCAGTTTTTTTTCTCTCATTATACACAGTGTGCTGCAGGGTTTGTTTTATGTGGTGCACACATACCACATAGATGTATTCTCTCATATCTAGGCCCAAATTTACCACTCACAGCTTATCAGAGTGAGCTGAGCTCATGGCGTAGATCTACGGTTTGGACCCTGAAAGTAAAGCCGTAGATCTACGGCACGGACCCTGAAAGGGTTAAAGATCACTTAAGTGTTTCAACAGTGTTTGGAACATTCAATACTTGTTTATGGAACACCCAAGACCACATGTCTACACCCCAGATGTGTGGATGACTGGTCATAACTATCAAGTGGGTGACTGGTCATCATAACTACCCAAGTGGGTGATTGGTCATTATAACCATCATGTGGGTGATTGGTCATTATAACCATCATGTGGGTGACTGGTCATTATAACCATCATGAGGGTGGTCATCATAACTATCATGAGGGTGACTGGTCATTGTAACTATCACAGTGATTCGCACAGACATGTGGGGGGACTCGCACAGACATGTGGGGGGACTCGCAGACATGGGGGACTCGCACAGACATGTGGGGGGACTCGCACAGACATGTGGGGGGACTCGCACAGACATGTGGGGGGACTCGCACAGACATGTGGGGGGACTCGCACAGACATGTGGGGGGACTCGCACAGACATGTGGGGGGACTCACACAGACATGTGGGGGGACTCGCACAGACATGGGGGACTCGCACAGACATGTGGGGGGACTCACACAGACATGTGGGGGACTCGCACAGACATGTGGGGGGGACTCACACAGACATGTGGGAGGACTCGCACAGACATGTGGGGGGACTCGCACAGACATGTGGGGGGACTCGCACAGACATGTGGGGGGACTCGCACAGACATGTGGGGGGACTCGCACAGACATGTGGGGGGATGCACAGACATGTGGGGGCGACTCGCACAGACATGTGGGGGCGACTCGCACAGACATGTGGGGGCGACTCGCACAGACATGTGGGGGCGACTCGCACAGACATGTGGGGGCGACTCGCACAGACATGTGGGGGACTCACACAGACATGTGGGGGGACACACAGACATGTGGGGGAACTCACAGACATGTGGGAGGACTCACAGAGACATGTGGGGGGACTCACAGAGACATGTGGGGGGACTCACAGAGACATGTGGGGGGACTCACCACATAAACAAAGTTAGGTTTCACCAGGTTGCCTTCTACTTCATCGGAGATGGTTGTTGTGGTTGTTGTGGCGGTGTTGCCGGTGTAAGCGGCAGCGAGGTCGGCAGCACTCTGGGGGTCGCCGCCGCCACTGTTATTCTTGCCATTGTTCTTGATGACAAAGTTGTCATCATCAGAAAGGTTTAAGTCAAGTTCATCAACATACTTCTTGCGTAGCGTGTTTCGTCCTGATCTTCTCTTGTTAACTTCATCTTCTTCCTTGTGAACACCACCACCGCACACAATGCCACTTCCCTCGAGGTCGGAGAAGTCCGACTCGGACCCACGACGCTTCCTTTTACGCTTGAAGTTTAGCGACAACCTGCAGAGATGAACACCATTAAGCACTGACTGCTAGCACCAACAACCTGCTTCAGCAAGTGAAGCAGCACTGTCTGCTAGCAGCAGAATGAACCATGACTTGAACCCCAGCACACACATTAGGCTGGTACACTCAAGAACCAGCAGACCATGATGAACTCCAGCACACACACACACACACGCACACACACACACACACGCACACACACACACACACGCACACACACACACACACACACTAGGCTGGTACACTCAAGAACCAGTGGACCATGACGAACTCCAGCACACACACACACACACACACACACTAGGCTGGTACACTCAAGAACCAGTGGACCATGACGAACTCCAGCACGCACACACTAGGCTGGTACACTCAAGAACCAGTGGACCATGACGAACTCCAGCGCACACACACACACACACACACACACACACTAGGCTGGTACACTCAAGAACCAGTGGACCATGACGAACTCCAGCACGCACACACTAGGCTGGTACACTCAAGAACCAGTGGACCATGATGAACCCCAGCACACACACACACACACACACCCACTAGGCTGGTACTCAAGAACCAGTGGACCATAATGAACCCCAGCACACACACACACACACACACACACACACAGGCTGGTACACTCAAGAACCAGTGATGAACCCCAGCACACACACAGGCTGGTACACTCAAGAACCATAATGAACCCCAGCACACACACAGGCTGGTACACTCAAGAACCATAATGAACCCCAGCACACACACACACACACACACACACAGGCTGGTACACTCAAGAATCAGTGGACCATGATGAACCCCAGCACACACACAGGCTGGTACACTCAAGAACCAGTGGACCATGATGAACCCCAGCACACACACACTAGGCTGGTACACTCAAGAACCAGTGGACCATGATGAACCCCAGCACACACACACACACACACACACACAGGCTGGTACACTCAAGAACCAGTGGACCATGATGAACCCCAGCACACACACACTAGGCTGGTACACTCAAGAACCAGTGGACCATGATGAACCCCAGCACACACACACACACACACAGGCTGTTACACTCAAGAACCATAATGAACCCCAGCACACACACACAGGCTGGTACACTCAAGAACCAGTGGACCATGACGAACCCCAGCACACACACACACACACACACACACACTAGGCTGGTACACTCAAGAACCAGTGGACCATGACGAACCCCAGCACACGCACACACACACACACACACACACACACACACACACACACACACTAGGCTGGTACACTCAAGAACCAGTGGACCATGACGAACCCCAGCACACACCCACTAGGCTGGTACACTTAAGAACCAGTGATGAACCCCAGCACACACACAGGCTGGTACACTCAAGAACCATAATGAACCCCAGCACACACACACACAGGCTGGTACACTCAAGAACCAGTGATGAACCCCAGCACACACACAGGCTGGTACACTCAAGAACCATAATGAACCCCAGCACACACACACACACACACACACACACACACACACACACACAGGCTGGTACACTCAAGAACCAGTGGACCATGATGAACCCCAGCACACACACACACACACACACACACAGGCTGGTACACTCAAGAACCAGTGGACCATGATGAACCCCAGCACACACACACACACACACACACACACAGGCTGTTACACTCAAGAACCAGTGGACCATGATGAACCCCAGCACACACACAGGCTGGTACACTCAAGAACCATAATGAACCCCAGCACACTCACTTGGCTGAAGGTTTCCTCTTGCTTGGGGTTGAACTCTTTACTTTAGGTTTCTTTTCCAGTTTAGTCTTCGAGTTAACAGTGAGCGGGACAGTGCCGACAGTGCCAACGGTGACAGTAGTACCAGCATGTAAGGGCAAACCTGTCGCCGGGTTCACCTGCAACATCATACAGGGATGTTAGGAACTACATTTTTACAGTGTCAGGCTGCAAAACATTACCAGGCTTGTGTGTGAGACACGACAACTGGTTCAGTGTACCTTGGTTGGGTCTAGAGGAGTGCCAGGTGGTGCCACAGCTGGATCCATCAGTGCTGCAGGTGGAGCACCAGTGCCACTGTCTACAGGAAGGACATTACCATCCAGTGCCAAACCTGCCGCCACCACCGCCGGTTTCTTGGCTCTTGACTTCCTCGGTAACACACTGAAACAAACGACAACACTGTTCAGACAACACTGTTCAGACAACGCTGTCGGAACAACACCGTTCAGACAACGCTGTCGGAACAACACCGTTCAGACAACGCTGTCGGAACAACACCGTTCAGACAACGCTGTCGGAACAACACTGTTCAGACAACGCTGTCGGAACAACACTGTTCAGACAACGCTGTCGGAACAACACTGTTCAGACAACGCTGTCGGAACAACACTGTTCAGACAACGCTGTCGGAACAACACTGTTCAGACAACGCTGTCGGAACAACACTGTTCAGACAACGCTGTCGGAACAACACTGTTCAGACAACGCTGTCGGAACAACACTGTTCAGACAACGCTGTCGGAACAACACTGTTCAGACAACGCTGTCGGAACAACACTGTTCAGACAACGCTGTCGGAACAACACTGTTCAGACAACGCTGTCGGAACAACACTGTTCAGACAACGCTGTCGGAACAACACTGTTCAGACAACGCTGTCGGAACAACACTGTTCAGACAACGCTGTCGGAACAACACTGTTCAGACAACGCTGTCGGAACAACACTGTTCAGACAACGCTGTCGGAACAACACTGTTCAGACAACGCTGTCGGAACAACACTGTTCAGACAACGCTGTCAGAACAACACTGTTCAGACAACGCTGTCGGTACAACGCTGTTCAGACAACGCTGTCGATGCAACACTGTTCAGACAATGCTGTCATTGCAACACTGTTCAGACAACGCTGTCGGTACAACACTGTTCAAACAATGCTGTCAGTACAACACTGTTCAAACAACGCTGTCGGTACAACACTGTTCAGACAACGCTGTCGGAACAACACTGTTCAGACAACGCTGTCGGAACAACACTGTTCAGACAACGCTGTCGGAACAACACTGTTCAGACAACGCTGTCGGAACAACACTGTTCAGACAACGCTGTCGGAACAACACTGCTCAGACAACGCTGTCAGAACAACACTGTTCAGACAACGCTGTCGGTACAACGCTGTTCAGACAACGCTGTCGATGCAACACTGTTCAGACAATGCTGTCATTGCAACACTGTTCAGACAACGCTGTCGGTACAACACTGTTCAAACAATGCTGTCAGTACAACACTGTTCAAACAACGCTGTCGGTACAACACTGTTCAAACAACGATGTCGGTACAACACTGTTCAGACCTAATGAAAACATCTACAACCAGGGTAGTGACAGTGGTAGTACCAGAGTAGTGACAGGGGCAGTGACAGAGGTAGTGACAGGGGCAGTGACAGAGGTAGTGACAGGGGCAGTGACAGAGGTAGTGACAGTGGTCTACTGCCAGAAGACAGTGTTTCAGTGTGATCAAGTTACAGTCAGTCAAGAACACAGGACTACAGTGATAGTGACAGTGGTAGTACCAGGGTAGTGACAGTGGTAGTGACAAGTGGTCTGCTGCCAGAAGACAGTGTTCCAGTGTGATCAAGTTACAGTCAGTCAAGAACACAGGACTACAGTGATAGTGACAGTGGTAGTACCAGGGTAGTGACAGTGGTAGTGACAGTGGTCTCCTGCCAGAAGACAGTGTTCCAGTGTGATCAAGTTACAGTCAAGAATACAGGACTACAGCTTTATATCAGACACTTTGCTGTACTTAAGTGTTAGCTCAAGAAATAATGCAGTACTGTACTGTACCGCACAAGCACTGTACGGTACCGCACGAGCACTGTACGGTACCGCACGAGCACTGAACGGTACCGCACGAGCACTGTACGGTACCGCACGAGCACTGAACGGTACCGCACGAGCAATGTACGGTACCGCACGAGCACTGTACAGTACTGCACGAGCACTGTACGGTACCGCACAAGCACTGTACAGTACCGCACAAGCACTGTACGGTACCGCACGAGCATTGTATGGTACCGCACGAGCACTGTACGGTACCGCACGAGCACTGTACGGTACCGCACGAGCACTGTACGGTACCGCACAAGCACTGTACGGTATCGCACGATTACTGAACTATACCACACAAGCACTGTACAAGTACTGTACTGTACCGCACAAGTACTGTACTGTACAAGTACTGTATTGTACTGCACAAGTACTGTACCACACAAGTACTGTACTGTACAGCACAAGTACTGTACTGTACCACACAAGTACTGTACTGTACCACACAAGTACTGTACCGCACCATACAAGTACTGTACCGCACAAGTACTATACTGTACCATAAGAGAAAATGCAATAAGTGTCCAGGGCCCAAGACTATTCAACAACCTCCCACCAGCAATAAGGGTCATTACTGGTAGACCCCTAGTTGTCTTCAAGACGGAGCTTGACAGATATCTAAAGACGGTGCCGGATCAGCCGGGCTGTGATTCATACGTTGGATTGCGTGCGGCCAGCAGTAACAGCCTCATTCATCAGGCCCTGATAAACTGCAAGGCCTGGTCATGGACCGGGCCGCGGGGGCATTGATCCCCAGAATGCCCTCCAGGTTGACCCCCTCCAGGCAGGCATACTGTATAAGTACAGTACTGTACCGTACAAGTACTGTACCATACAAGTACTGTACCATACAAGTATTGTACCATACAAGTATTGAACCATACAAGTATTGTACCATACAAGTATTGTACCGTACAAGTATTGTACCATACAAGTATTGTACCATACAAGTATTGTACCATACAAGTACTGTACGGTACAAGTACTGTACGGTACAAGTACTGTACGGTACAAGTACTGTACGGTACAAGTACTGTACGGTACAAGTACTGTACGGTACAAGTACTGTACGGTACAAGTATTGTACCATACAAGTATTGTACCATACAAGTATTGTACCATACAAGTATTGTACCATACAAGTACGGTACAGTATAAGTACTGTGCCATACAAGTACAGTACAGTAAAAGTACTGTACCATACAAGTATGGTACAGTAAAAGTACTGTACCATACAAGTATGGTACAGTAAAAGTACTGTACCATACAAGTATGGTACAGTAAAAGTACTGTACCATACAAGTATGGTACAGTAAAAGTACTGTACCATACAAGTATGGTACAGTAAAAGTACTGTACCAAACAAGTATGGTACAGTGAAAGTACTGTACTGTACCATACAAGTACAGCAAGGTACAAGTACTGTACCACACAAGTACAGCAAGGTACAAGTACTGTACCATACAAGTACAGTACAGTAGAAGTACTGTACCATACAGGTACAGTACGGTACAAGTACAGTGCAAGCACTGTACAGTACAAGTACTGTACAAGTACTGTATGGTACAAGCACTGTATGGTACAAGCACTGTACGGTACAAGTACTGAACGGTACAAGTACTGAACGGTACAAGTACTGAATGGTACAAGTACTGTACGGTACAAGTACTGTACGGTACAAGTACTGTACGGTACAAGTACTGAACGGTACAAGTACTGAACGGTACAAGTACTGTACGGTACAAGTACTGTACGGTACAAGTACTGTACGGTACAAGTACTGAACGGTACAAGTACTGTACGGTACAAGTACTGTACGGTACAAGTACTGTACGGTACAAGTACTGTACGGTACAAGTACTGTACGGTACAAGTACTGTATGGTACAAGTACTGTATGGTACAAGTACTGTATGGTACAAGTACTGTACGGTACAAGTACTGTATGGTACAAGCACTGTATGGTACAAGTACTGTACGGTACAAGCACTGTACGGTACAAGTACTGAACGGTACAAGTACTGAATGGTACAAGCACTGTATGGTACAAGTACTGAACGGTACAAGTACTGAACGGTACAAGTACTGAACGGTACAAGTACTGTATGGTACAAGTACTGTATGGTACAAGTACTGTATGGTACAAGTACTGTATGGTACAAGTACTGAACAGTACAAGTACTGAACGGTACAAGTACTGTATGGTACAAGCACTGTATGGTACAAGCACTGAACGGTACAAGTACTGAACGGTACAAGTACTGTACGGTACAAGTACTGTACAGTACAAGTACTATACGGTACAAGTACTATACGGTACAAGTACTGTATGGTACAAGTACTGTACTTAACTAGTACCTGCAGAATCCTACATCAGATAGATAGATGTCTTGACAACCTGCAGAATCTTACACCAGATAGATAAAAGTCTTAACAACCTGCAGAATCCTACACCAGATAGATAAAAGTCTTAACAACCTGCAGAATCCTACACCAGATAGATAAAAGTCTTAACAACCTGCAGAATATACTGTCGATATACAATAGTGAAGAACTCAGTGTGTACAAAACACAAGATCACCAAATACAATGAAAGATTTGGGAATAATAATGCAAGCTGATCCTTCTTTCAAAGATCACAGTAAGGCAAATATCATGACAGCCAGGAAAATGACAGCCAGGAAAATGACAGCCAGAAATATGGCAGCCAGAAATATGGCAGCCAGAAATATGGCAGCCAGAAATATGGCAGCCAGAAATATGGCAGCCAGAAATATGGCAGCCAGAAATATGGCAGCCAGAAATATGGCAGCCAGAAATATGGCAGCCAGAAATATGGCAGCCAGAAATATGGCAGCCAGAAATATGGCAGCCAGAAATATGGCAGCCAGAAATATGGCAGCCAGAAATATGGCAGCCAGAAATATGGCAGCCAGAAATATGGCAGCCAGAAATATGGCAGCCAGAAATATGGCAGCCAGAAATATGACAGCCAGAAATATGACAGCCAGAAATATGACAGCCAGAAATATGACAGCCAGAAATATGACAGCCAGAAATATGACAGCCAGAAATATGACAGCCAGAAATATGACAGCCAGAAATATGACAGCCAGAAATATGACAGCCAGAAATATGACAGCCAGAAATATGACAGCCAGAAATATGACAGCCAGAAATATGACAGCCAGAAATATGACAGCCAGAAATATGACAGCCAGAAATATGACAGCCATGAAAATGAGACTGGATAATGAGATCTTTCAAAACAAGGGAAAGTGTGCCTATGGTGACACTTTTCAAATCACTTGTACACTCTTGCTAAATGTTCAGTGATGACAGCCTTGTTCAGGGTCTCAGAGATCACAACTGGAACAACACTGTTCAGTGATGACAGCCTTGTTCAGGGTCTCAGAGATCACAACTGGAACAACACTGTTCAGTGATGACAGCCTTGTTCAGGGTCTCAGAGATCACAACTGGAACAACACTGTTCAGTGATGAGCCTTGTTCAGGGTCTCAGAGATCACAACTCATTCAGTGATGCCTTGTTCAGGGTCTCAGAGATCACAACTGGAACAACACTGTTCAGTGATGACAGCCTCATTCATGCCATCAGAGATCACAACTGGAACAACATCAGAGATCACAACTGGAACGACATCAGAGATCACAACTGGAACATCAGAGATCACAACTGGAACAATATCAGAGATCACAACTGGAACAATATCAGAGATCACAACTGGAACAATATCAGAGATCACAACTGGAACAACATCAGAGATCACAACTGGAACAACATCAGAGATCACAACTGGAACAATATCAGAGATCACAAATGGAACAACATCAGAGATCACAAATGGAACAACATCAGAGATCACAACTGGAACAACATCAGAGATCACAACTGGAACAACACTGTTCAGTGATGACAGCCTCATTCATGCCATCAGAGATCACAACTGGAACGACATCAGAGATCACAACTGGAACGACATCAGAGATCACAACTGGAACATCAGAGATCACAACTGGAACAATATCAGAGATCACAACTGGAACAATATCAGAGATCACAACTGGAACAATATCAGAGATCACAACTGGAACAACATCAGAGATCACAACTGGAACAACATCAGAGATCACAACTGGAACAATATCAGAGATCACAACTGGAACAATATCAGAGATCACAAATGGAACAACATCAGAGATCACAACTGGAACAACATCAGAGATCACAACTGGAACAACATCAGAGATCACAACTGGAACAACATCAGAGATCACAACTGGAACAACATCAGAGATCACAACTGGAACAACATCAGAGATCACAACTGGAACACAGAGCCAATAAAGCATTTAAATTACAAGAAATTTTCCAGTCCTAAATATGTAGTCAGTGGAGGAGATACATGATAATATATACCTGGAAGGTTCTAGAGGGACTAGTTAGTGGAGGAGATACATGATAATATATACCTGGAAGGTTCTAGAGGGACTAGTTAGTGGAGGAGATACATGATAATATATACCTGGAAGGTTCTAGAGGGACTAGTTAGTGGAGGAGAGGTACATGATAATATATACCTGGAAGGTTCTAGAGGGACTAGTTAGTGGAGGAGATACATGATAATATATACCTGGAAGGTTCTAGAGGGACTAGTTAGTGGAGGAGATACATGATAATATATACCTGGAAGGTTCTAGAGGGACTAGTTAGTGGAGTGGAGATATATCATAATATATACCATAATATATAAAGTGAATTCATGGCTTCGGTAATTTGGAGATTTTTTCTTAGAACCTAACTAATAATTGTTCGCGAAAATCCCCGCAAATTCGTGGAATTTTTTCTGGCTTTTTTCATGGCAATACAGGTACGATCTGACTTTCAAACGAGCTTGGTTCCGTCCAACCGGCCGCAAGTCAAAATAAACACAAGTCAAGCCTTAGAAAATTGCTGATAGGGATACTTCAAAAAAAAATCTTAATCTTATAAAGCAATCATTCTTTTATGTTTTTGTGGAAATCACTTCAATCCGTTTATTATTATTGACTGACTTTCACAAAATACGCTAATAACTTACTCGAGTACTCGGGGAAATATTTTTTTCCCGAAAAAAATCATCTTTTTTCAGTATTTTCATAAGCTACGAGTATCTATTACAGTTTACCCTCGTGCTAGGTCAGTTTTCTCTCGTGAGAGTGATGAAAGAAGGTGTCCATAAATACACTTTCCTATCTGCACAACAGGCCTTCACATTTTTTTTTCTTTCTTTTTTTTTTTTAACAAGTTGGCCGTCTCCCACTGAGGCACGGTGACCGAAAAAGAAAGAAAATCATATTATGCTAGATAATATTTATTCTGGTGTATTTTTTTTTGTTTCTATGCTATTCTTGTTTGTGTCAGCATTTCTACCCAGAAGATTCCTGTATGTCATCATCACAGTTGTTGTAATGATTTGATTTTATTATTTTTGTATTTCATGTTATTACTTTTTATGCTGTTAGAACAGCTCCACATCACTATCCAAAATTATGAAATTGGAAAAGTTCCGAAAAGCGAAATTTTTCGTGGAGTGTAGAGAGTCGGTCATATTAGTGCTGGGTCACGCCGCCACATGGCGGTGTTGAGAATCATTCTGGAATTCGAAACAATACTGGCGCCGAGGGTTTCAGATAAAGGGATGTGGACCTGTACTGAATTTTATACTGTAAGAAAAATATAATTTAATAATTTTGTAACAAATATATAACATAAATTCAGCAAAATTTCCATATAAAATATAATAAAATATTATTGTGAGTATCCATTTAGCTTTACTTGTACTAAATTAAATTATTACCGCACATTTACCGTACTACACATACCAAAGTTGTATGAATTATATCGGCATTTTACATTCTAGCACTGCAGGAGACACAGCAGTACAGCACTGCAGGAGACACAGCAGTACAGCACTGCAGGAGACACAGCAGTACAGCACTGCAGGAGACACAGCAGTACAGCACTGCAGGAGACACAGCAGTACAGCACTGCAGGAGACACAGCAGTACAGCACTGCAGGAGACACAGCAGTACAGCACTGCAGGAGACACAGCAGTACAGCACTGCAGGAGACACAGCAGTACAGCACTGCAGGAGACACAGCAGTACAGCACTGCAGGAGACACAGCAGTACAGCACTGCAGGAGACACAGCAGTACAGCACTGCAGGAGACATAGCAGTACAGCACTGCAGGAGACAAAGCAGTACAGCACTGCAGGAGACACAGCAGTACAGCACTGCAGGAGACACAGCAGTACAGCACTGCAGGAGACACAGCAGTACAGCACTGCAGGAGACACAGCAGTACAGCACTGCAGGAGACACAGCAGTACAGCACTGCAGGAGACACAGCAGTACAGTACTGCAGGAGACACAGCAGTACAGTACTGCAGGAGACACAGCAGTACAGTACTGCAGGAGACACAGCAGTACAGTACTGCAGGAGACACAGCAGTACAGTACTGCAGGAGACACAGCAGTACAGTACTGCAGGAGACACAGCAGTACAGTACTGCAGGAGACACAGCAGTACAGTACTGCAGGAGACACAGCAGTACAACACTGCAGGAGACACAGCAGTACAGCACTGCAGGAGACATAGCAGTACAGCACTGCAGGAGACACAGCAGTACAGCACTGCAGGAGACACAGCAGTACAACACTGCAGGAGACACAGCAGTACAGCACTGCAGGAGACACAGCAGTACAGTACTGCAGGAGACACAGCAGTACAGCACTGCAGGAGACACAGCAGTACAGCACTGCAGGAGACACAGCAGTACAGCACTGCAGGAGACACAGCAGTACAGCACTGCAGGAGACACAGCAGTACAGTACTGCAGGAGACACAGCAGTACAGTACTGCAGGAGACACAGCAGTACAGTACTGCAGGAGACACAGCAGTACAGTACTGCAGGAGACACAGCAGTACAGTACTGCAGGAGACACAGCAGTACAGTACTGCAGGAGACACAGCAGTACAGTACTGCAGGAGACACAGCAGTACAGTACTGCAGGAGACACAGCAGTACAGTACTGCAGGAGACACAGCAGTACAGTACTGCAGGAGACACAGCAGTACAGTACTGCAGGAGACACAGCAGTACAGTACTGCAGGAGACACAGCAGTACAGTACTGCAGGAGACACAGCAGTACAGTACTGCAGGAGACACAGCAGTACAGTACTACAGGAGACACAGCAGTACAGTACTACAGGAGACATAGCAGTACAGTACTACAGGAGACACAGCAGTACAGTACTGCAGGAGACACAGCAGTACAGCACTACAGGAGACATAGCAGTACAGTACTACATACACGTTTATCTTCACATTCTTTGTTTTGTTAAGGATGATGTATGAAGCTGTGTTTGAAGTTAAAGTTTTGGGAGCACATTTAGGGTTTAAACTATAAACAAACTTTTTTTACCGCGTCCAGAATTCGCAGTTTTTCCTAATTCACAGATGGTCTTGGAATGTAATTCCTGCGAATTTGAGGGGACTACTGTACCTGGAAGGTTCTGGAGGGACTACTGTACCTGGAAGGTTCTGGACTACTGTACCTGGAAGGTTCTGGAGGGACTACTGTACCTGGAAGGTTCTGGAGGGACTACTGTACCTGGAAGGTTCTGGAGGGACTACTGTACCTGGAAGGTTCTGGAGGGACTACTGTACCTGGAAGGTTCTGGAGGTACTAGTTTTACACTGCCATAACTGTATTAAGAAATATGCAGGAAAATATAAAATAAATCCATTGAAAAAAACAGGGCACCGTGCTGGCCAGTAACAGCCTGCTTGATCAGACAAGCCTTGAACAGAGCAGGCCTAGAAAAGGTAATCAGGTACCTGGAAAAGGTAATCAGATATCTGGAAAAGGTAATCAGATATCTGGAAAAGGTAATCAGGTACCTGGAACGTCTAGGTTTCAGTTCTTTAGGCTCCTTGATCTTCACTTCTTTCTTGGACTTGGGTTCTTTCTTAGACTTAGGTTCCTTCGGCGGCTTGGGTGGCTTGGGCGGCTTGCTCTTGGTGGGCGGCTTCTTGCTCTTGTTGCTCTTGTTGGTGACGGCGTCCTCGGACCGTGGAGGCGGCGGCTGAGATGAAGTCTGTAAAATATACTCAGGATAAAATGTTGGTCTGACCCTCATGTTTGTGGGAAGCACTAAACTCATAGGGGTCACACAGCCAGACAACACATTATTAAGTAGTACAAGGAAACAACAGTCATTATAAACCACATTAAAAAGGTTGACAGGAACCACAGGATAAACTAACATGGGTTTATGGCAGGATGATGCTGTTTCTCAGTTACTAAACCACTAGATAAACCAACATGGTATTATGATCCTGTTTCTTTCAGAGCGACTATGACAGTTATGAAGGTGTTGGAAGGAGATAAAACACACATGTGGTTTACAATGATTCTCTCAAGGTATTTGATAACTGTTATGATGGAGCTGGCCAAGGTAACTTGTTGCACAACTTATGACCCACCTAGCCAAGTCAGGTCAGGTCACATCCACTTAAGGGGCACGGCATCAGACCAATTAGCACAAGGTACAGGTACCATCTGACTTACGACCGAGTTTGGTTCCGACAAACCGGTCTTAAGTCGAAATGGACGCAAGTTGAACCTTACTACTGAATATCAACAAAACATTTTCGTAATGGCTTTATTTTATTGTTTTATTTTGGTATTTAATTTTTTCCTTTACTTTTATGCTGTTAATATTGTATTTTATACTGTAAAGTTTAGAATAAACACTGTGTACAACACAAACACTTGTTTATTTCATAGAAATTTGGCATAGAAAACATGGTCGTAAGTCGAGTCGTCGTATGTCAAGCAGGTCGTAAGTCAAGCAGGTCGCATGTCAAGCAGGTCGCATGTCAAGCAGGTCGCATGTCAAGCAGGTCGCATGTCAAGCAGGTCGCATGTCAAGCAGGTCGCATGTCAAGCAGGTCGCATGTCAAGCAGGTCGCATGTCAAGCAGGTCGTATGTCGGATGGTAGGTGTAGTCAGGTCCAACTCACACCCACTCATGTATTTATCCAACCTATTTTTAAAAGTACACATCATAGCTCTATAACTGTACTCGGGAGTTTGTTCCACTCATCCACAACTCTATTACCAAACCAGTACTTTCCTATATCCTTCCTGAATCTTAATTTTTCCAATCAGTACCTGTCAGTACCACAGGGTTCACTCCTGACACCTCTGCTGTCAGCACCACAGGGTTCACTCCTGACACCTGTGCTGTCAGTACCACAGG